>NW_005353379.1:400598-403086 GCF_000412655.1 Myotis brandtii
GCGCTCGCCAGCCATGAGCCCGGCTTCTGGCTGAGTGGTGCTCCCGCTGTGGGAGCTCACTGACCACCAGGGAGCAGCTCCTTTGTTTAGTGTCTGCCCCCTGCTGGTCAGTGCGCATCATAGCAACTGGTCGTTCTGCTGCTCGGTCTATTTGCATATTAGGGTTTTATTATATAGGATTGATTTCAGAGAGGAATAGAAAGATAGAAACATCAATGATGAGAGAGAATCATTGATTGGGTGCCTCCTGCACGCCCCCCACTAGGGATTGGAACCTGCAACCTGGGCATGTGCCCTGACCTGGAATCGAACCGTGACCTCCTGGTTCATAGGTTGATGCTCAACCACTGGGCCACGCTGGCCGAGCACAGCTTCCTTCTAATGGGGAAGGCCATAAAGGCCTCTGCCCAGATGGAGACGTCTATGTCCACCTAAACCTCCGACTTCGCGTGAGAAGTACCAGCCAGACGCCGGGGGGTGTGGTGATGACCCAGCAGGGGCTGTGGGCTGCAAAGGGCTGGGGGACCTAACGGGGCTTCCGGCTCAGAGGTCCCCCCCACCCTACGCTGCCCACCCTAAGGACGTGGGCGTAGGGTCCGCAGGAAGAGGAGCTTCAGAGCCAGGATGACCTCGATTCCAAAGCCTCCTGGCGGGACGCTGAGATGACACCGTGGATTCCCATTGGCACGTGTGCTGGAGGGCAGGCACCGTGACCGTGACAACACCGGCTCGACAGTGAGCGACGCAGAAGCATCCTCAGGACAGGAGACCCGAGGACAATCTACAGTTTAACGCGCCCCCCCCACGCCTTGTCGTCAGCTACCTAGAAGAGGGGTGCCCACCACACCCATCCCCCCATAACGACTGGTGATGCCTTTCCAGCCAACTGCCTGCCCCCCATGCGGACCGAGCCTGCAACCAGGCATGTGCCCTGACCGGGAATCGAACCCTGACCTCCTGGTTCATAGGTCGACGCTCAACCACTGAGCCTCACCGGCCGGGCTTTGCCAATCCATTTGGAAGTAAGTTGCAGACATCAAGACACACATACACACACGTACATATACACTTGCACACACGTGAGCAAGCACACACAGCTGCAGAGATGAAGGAACACCCAGGCCAGCCCCAGACTCCGGGGTGGGTGCGGGGTGCGAGCCTAAACGTCTGCTCTCGCGGTGAACGGGCGCAGGCCCCGGGAGACAGAAACGTGCCTCCCCGTTCTTTGCCCCGTGTCGTCAAACAGGGGACAGTGTGTCCAGATGCTGGGAAGGGTGGCGGCTGTGTCCCTGTTGGCCTTGGAGCAGAGCCGCCTCTGGATGTGGGGGGTCTGAGCGCCTGGCCGGAGGGAAGGCGCGTGCGTCCACCTGTCCTCTCGGGAGCAAGGGAGCCGCAGGCCTGGCCCAGCGAAGCACCCTTTTCCGGAAGTACCAGCCCTCGCCCTCCGCTCCTTTCCATGTTACAATCTGTGCTGCGGGAGATGCTCCCAGGTCAGCACAGCATTCCCGAGCATTGCCCGTGGCGGCTGCAGAATATTTCTCCGTTTTACACACTTCCCATCACTCCCCAATTTGCATAACACAGGTCTAGACAAACCCACACGAAGCTTCAGATGGATTTTGCACGTCGCCAATCATGCTGGAATTGCAAAGGGTTTTCTACTTACCGAAGTATTTCATAATATGACACTTTAAACGAAATGAACTGTGCCGTATTTGAGCAATTCTAATTTAAAATTTTGCATGGATGGTCATTTGCATTCCGCCCTGAATAAAAGATCATTGTAAACATTTCAGAAGAAAAAGCCACGAGTGGAAATCGTGAACAACCTTTCATTTTCTGTCCTCTACGCTGTCTCATTACATGGTTACGAAAGCACGCTCAGGTTTTGTATGCTTTGGATTGAGTTACATTTATTTTTTAATACTTTAGCTCATTACTGTCAGTAGGAAATATTGTGTGATAACCTGGTCATAGCAATAGAATCACCGATTTTGCTGAACTGAAGGAATGAACGAAGGAACAAAGATGGTTTTGAACGAAGCACACAGCAGTTTAAGGGTTTTGTCTTTGTCTCTTGCATCGGCATCCAACCCGGACGCCCGTCTTCAGAACACCCACACGTGCCCTCTAGTAGCTCAGTTCTTTCTGAGATATTTT
The DNA here is from genome assembly GCF_000412655.1 of Myotis brandtii. Taxonomy (NCBI): domain Eukaryota; kingdom Metazoa; phylum Chordata; class Mammalia; order Chiroptera; family Vespertilionidae; genus Myotis; species Myotis brandtii. The sequence goes on from NW_005353379.1 coordinate 402,759, forward strand.
GCCAACTTTTAATCATAAAAAACCATAGCTGTATAGGTGATGTGTTTTGTCCTTGTACGGGCATATTTGAACGGGCAGGATAGAATATGTGTTATTTAGTGGTTTATAAGGTTGGTTTATAACTTTTGTTGTTAAGAGAACATTTATGGGGCAAATCTCAGAGGTAGAAAAAGGACTTCCTAGGAGAAAGGGCTGAGGAGGTGAGTCGTGGAGGCCAAGGAAGGGCCGGTGGAGCGGGCAGTGAGGACGCTGAGGGCAACGTGCCTGCGGGAGGGAGAGGGGAGGAGGGAGAGGGGAGGAGGGAGAGGGGAGGAGGGAGAGGGGAGGA
>NW_005353379.1:411763-417525 GCF_000412655.1 Myotis brandtii
TCAGCCTGATCCGCAAGCCACTCCCCTTGGGAGGGCGCCAGACACAGGGCTCATGGATGGTGAGTGCTGCTGCGGCACCGCAAGCCTCTCCTGATCGGGACTGATTGGGCGTGAGCCCGTGGCAGGCACATGGTGCCGGGATGAGCGGGAGCAGCGGTAGGAGCTGCAGGCGGCATTGGACTGAGGGTTTCAGCCCAATCCCTGTAGGCCACCCAGAAGGAATCCACCGATGCACAAATTCGTGCACTGGGCCTCTAGTATATATAAAATCCCAAGTGACCATTACGACCGAATGACCGGTCAACCAGTCGCTATGACACGTACTGACTACCAGGGGGCAGACGCTCAATGCAGGAGCGGTAGAAAAAGGACTTCCTAGGAGAAAGGGCTGAGGAGGTGAGTCGTGGAGGCCAAGGAAGGGCCGGTGGAGCGGGCAGTGAGGACGCTGAGGGCAACGTGCCTGCGGGAGGGAGAGGGGAGGAGGGAGAGGGGAGGAGGGAGAGGGGAGGAGGGAGAGGGGAGGAAGGAGAGGGGAGGAGGGAGAGGGGAGGAGGGAGAGGGGAAGAGGGAGGGAAAGGGAGGGCAGGCAGGAAGTCCCCCCTGGAGGGAGGGCGCCACAACTGTTAAATGTTAGGCACGTGGCGTGCACGGTCCTCTATACTCGGACCCCGGCCTCTGCCTGCCGTCTCATCCCCCGTCTCACCCGCAGACCTAGGGACACACACTTATTCCTACAAAGGGGGAGCGGAGGAGCAATACACATCACGAGCCCCGAATCGTATCGTTGGTGACAATGTTTTCAGGCCCGGGTGCGGGGTCCGAGGCCCAGTGTTCCACAGGAGCTGCCCTGCGCACTCAGTGAGTCACTGACCGGCACCGCCTTCAGGACGCCATGGCGAAGGCACCTGGGAACCGCGGAGACTGCTTTTCTGAAATATTTTAGAAAGTTGGGAGGAACAGGACATGGCACCCCATCTTCCCTTTCGCGGTGAAGTGTCACCGAGATCGCCACCACCGGGCCAGGAAAGGGTGCCGGGCCCCTCGGCAGCCCTCGCGGTTCTCCACTCTCACCCGAGGCCAGTCTGTATACAGCGGAAACACAGGTGTTATTTCGGGGGGTTGGGGGGGACATGAAGTCAGGCCTCTCTAGATGCTACAATGTAGCAAGGAAACCCGCGCGCGAGCATCTGAAAGGCGGTTAAAAGTCACAGAGCTCAGCAGCTGGCAGCTCCGTGACAGATGTGCCCAAGGCCACGGCGCCCCTGACACACCAGCCAGGACAGAGGGCGGGCAGGCGGCGGCCCTGAGCAGGGCCCGGGGCGGAGGGAGCCAGCGGACGAGCAGAGCCTTCCCGGGGCCGTGTGTGCAGGAGGCTCTGGGCCTCAGCGCCTCGCTCTCGGGGACCTCAGTGCTGCTCTCCTCGGTGCAGAGAGCCCCCTTCCTACGACTCGCTCGTCTGCTTTTAAGAGAAAGAAGGCGGGTCAGGGTGTTCCTCGAATTTGCTGTGTTGCAAGCGCCTTTAGCTCCAAGTAGCTAATTTAAGAAGGTAAGGAATCACACGCTTCGCAGGGTACAGTCCCTCTTATCCCAGCGTCTCAGAACTCGGGTCCGTCCCATCCCCCTCATTGATCATGTAGGGGATGTCACTGCTCCTCAGCCTGACGGTCAAGGGGCAGGACCCGCCCGCCGTTCTCCGCGGGGCCCTTCTCCTTTCCTGAGGCCAAAGGAAAGCACCGCCTGGGTCACATGAGGGCCAGGCGGCGGGAGCCTCCGGAGCACAAGGCCATGAGCTGGGACCTGGGCGAGGAGAAGTTAATTTATAAGCGTGGCTGTCACACTCGTAACGCCTTCACTTTTGCTGGAGAAACTAGGCTGCTGTTGAAGAGAGGGGCAGGCCCTGCTGGTGTGGCTCAGTGGGCTGGGCGTCGCCCTGGGCACCGAGGGTTGTTGGTTCGATCCCATCAGGAGCACAAGGCCATGAGCTGGGACCTGGGCGAGGAGACACCGTTGTCTCCTGGCCGAGCGCCGGGGACTGATGGACACCCGCCCCTCCCGGGTGACTTTCCCAGGGTCGGCCTGTTATGAGCGAATCCTGACTAATGCGGTCACCCTCCCATTTCTCAAGTATGATTTGTGGCTTGATTGCAGCAGGGAAAAAAATAATGAAAAGTGCGCAGCCCGGGCCATATCCATAACTCACAGCCCCAATAAAACCCTCGACGTGCGTGGTGACTTACGGCAGTCTGAGAGGTGTGCACCCTGGGGCCGAGGAGCGCCCAGATGTTTCCGTTATGGAACATTTTCGAGTTCACAGGCTGGAGAAAGAATCCAGGCTTCCCAACGGCTATGGCCAAGTTCAGCCCTGGTTGGAGGCCAAAGTCAGAGCCTTGGCTCCGGGCCCTGGGGCCGTAGAGAGCAGAGGGCGTCAGAGGCTGCGCCCAGCATCTCAGAGGCAACCTCAAAGCACCGCACGCCTGCGGAGGCCCTGGTCACGCGGGAGGCTGGCCTCATGAAGCCGCAGCTCCTGGTGACAGAACCCAGCCGGTCAGCCTTCGGGAAGACATCGAACTTGTGCCACTCATGCTGCACCCGGGCCAGGCGGCTGAGAGAGCCCAGAGCCCAGGGCTGCCACCCATGCTGCATCCTGGGACAGGCGGCTGAGAGAGCCCAGGGCCCAGGGCAAGGGTGGAGGTGGTCAGCAGCAGAGTCACTGTGCAGGGAGAGGTGCGGCGGGAGGTGCAGTGGGAGGTCCTGGGGGACCGGGAACACCCGCAGAGGCAGCTGGCAGGAAGGCTGCTCTGTGCACCTGAGCCCGACCACACTGCCCACCCAGGGGCACCTTCCCCCGCCCGCCTCCCCCTCTCTGCCCCTCGGCCCTGAGCAGGCAGGACGCCTGGTGAGGCTGGGAGGTTCTGGCCGAGGAGAGGGGAGAGGCCACCCACGCCTGGGGCCTGCTCTGGAGCGCGGGGGAGCAGAGACGTCCACCTTTGGGTGGAATGCCTGTTCTCGCTATTACACCAGGGAAGTAAACAAAGGCCTTGCTTTGTGAGCTACAGGCAGGCAGAGGAGATTGATTTATCCAGGATCAGGGAAGCTGAGGCGGGACGGGCCCGAGACCACACCGGGGGAGACAGGTGACTGCCACTGGGAGGGGATCCAGAAGCTTCGGGGTTACCCCCAAGGAGCCCTCCTGTTGCAAGGGCACATCCTGTGCAGAAACGGGGGAGTGGGGACGACAGGGGCAGGGGCAGGGGCGGTAAAGGGATCTACAGCTCTCTAACTCTAGATGCTTCTGTATGTGGGGAATGACTGCACAGGCGCGTACCAATTGAGGAATTACAGAACAGTTTATAAGAACACACACACACACACACACGCATGCACACGCACACACACACACACGCACCGTATGTGTTTTCCTCTTAAAGGCCGACCTTTGCTCTTTGGCCCTGACCCCACATGAGCTGGAACTGGCTCTGGAACCATCCCAGAAGCCTTTGCTCCCATCGAGCAGTCTGGTTGGCCTCGGCCCAGCCCAGCAACGAGGGCTGAGGGAGGGAAAGTCGGGGGCTTCAGGGGAGCCGGCCGGGCCGGGGTGGCCATTGCCTTCTCCTCTCCTTTCTGTGCTGTAAACACTGTCACTTGCCCTTAAAGATGAAGACAACGTTGACTAAAGAACCTGCGTGACAGCTTCGTGGAAAGGACTCTCAGCTCATCACGCAGATGTCCGGGCCTCGCGTTTAATCCCCCGCTTAGTGCACGCGGAGCCCTCGCCCTGCCAGCGCGGCCTTTCTCCTGGGGGAGGGGATCGCGAGGAACCCGGTGAGGGTGCCTGCAGCCTGCTAGGCCAGAAGGCGGGGTCGCCAATCCCCCGAGAGCAGCCCCTTCCTGGCAGCTCTTCCCCTTTGGCTCTGGCCTCCAGGATTACCCCAAGTGGAAAGACCCCCCAGAACCCGTTTTCTTTGGGGGCGGGGAGAAAATCTGCCTGTGAGTGTGGGCGCACCTAGAAGCCTCAGATGTCCGAGCAGCAAGGGCCTCGGATGCCTTTGCGGGAGCGGCGTGAACCTGAGCCCTGGGCTATGCATTCATTCTGCTCTTCACACGCATGCACTGCACGTCAGCTCGCTGCTGCGCTGCAGGTCAGAGCTGGAAATATACGGCCCCGCCCCAGAAACTCAGGCCAGGGGGAGGCAGACATGAAAAGCCCTCAGAGCAGCTGGCTCCGTGGCTGCGGACAGAGGTCTGCCAGGCACTGCAGGGCACAGACAGGGAGGAGGCAGGAGGAGGCAGCGGGAAAAGCTCTGTGGCGGGAGCTGGGTCAGAGATCAGCAGGGAACAAGGACAAGGAGCCTTGAGAGGGCGTGGGGCAGCGAAGAGCTGTCAGAAAGTTCATGGGCCTGGAAAAGAGCCAACGTGGATATGGAGGATGTAGGGTGTGTGGGGGGGTGGGGGTTGGGGGGCTCCTTAACGTCCCAGAACGGTTGAACACTCCTGCTAAGTTTAAGAATGTCCCCCTTAGGAATCCTAGGCTCCCCAAGGTAAAAGCCAGCAAGTCTCTTTCCCAGCTTCCCTTGCAGCTAGGGCACAACCACATGACCTTGATCCACCAATCGGATACAGCCGTGGGAGGCTTTGTTTGGAAGCCAGTGGTAATGATGAGAGAGGCCTTGACTCGCCTCGCAGACTCCATTCTTCTGAGGGGGAATCACAGTGCCCAGCATCGCCCTGCTTTTCGTCTGTTCTGGGACTGGGCCCGCCCCCCGGGAGAAACGTGGCCACATTGCTCCTGCCATGAGCCCCCGCGCCTGCACCCCAACCCCCCTGCAGATGCCGTCAGCTGCCCATTTCCTCTCACAGCCGCCTCTTCTCTTTCAGCCAACTAGGGTGCGCGCTTTGCTTACGACCTAGAACTCTGATCCGCACGACCCAGTGGCTTTCCGTCGGGCTCCGCAGGGCCTTGCAACTTCGAGGAGCTTCCTCGGGGCTGGTGCAAGGCCCTCTGTGCCACCTCCCGCACCCCCCCCTCCCCGCAACCCCCAGCTGCTCTGCCTTTATCTCTTTCACACACTGAGCTTCCAAACGAAGGTCCTATTGTCATATTCATAAAACAACAAGCTGCGTCTGCGGCGCCCGCACCTGCCTCTCTCCCGGCTTCTATGTCGACCTTGACGACGTGGCTCTGGAGGGCGTGGGCCACTTCTTCCACAAGGTGACGAGGAGAGCACGGGGCGCCGAGACACGTTCTCTTCCAGGACTCGCTGACGCCTTCCCAAGATGACTCGGGCCCCAGGGAGGCTGCCCTGGCCTTGGAGAGGCACCTGCACCAGGCCCTTGTGGGTCCACGTGCACTGCGTTCCACCCGCAGACCCTCAGCTCTGTGGCTTCCGGGAGAGCCACTTCCCGGATGAGCAGGTGAGACTCAGCAAGAAGATGGGCCACACCTGACTCACCTCCGCAGGCTTCGGCCCCAGGCTGGCCTGGGCGAGCACCTCTTCGAAAGCCTCACCCTCAAGCACCACTAGGAGCCTGTGGAGCCCAGCGGCTTCCAGGGGCCCCTCTGCATCCCCTGGTGTCTGGCTTTTTGCCTGCGCCTCTTCCCTAAACTACCAGCCATTATTTTAACCACCTTGGAGCCCTCTCCCATGCATTGGACCAAATGGAAACAATAAAGCTGTTTGCAGCAAAAAATATATATATATAAATAAATAAAATAAATAAAAAATCTAAACCACAGAACATAGTACATAAATCCAAATAAAATA
>NW_005353379.1:421310-426132 GCF_000412655.1 Myotis brandtii
GCACAAATTTGTGCACTGGGCCTCTAGTCTATAATAATAAAAGTGTAATATGCAAATCGACCGAATGACTGAACAGCAGAACAACCGTCCGGACGACCTTCTGGACGACCACGCTATGACACTGGCGCCAGGCCAGGCAAGGCGGGTGCAATGCAATTGGCCGGGGTACAACACCATCAATTTCCCCAAAGAGGGAGGCCCAGGCCACCGTCCAGCGGGGCGATTGATCAGGGGTTGATGCTGTGGTGGGTGTGTGGGGCTGGCCAGCGATCACCCCACAGAGGGAGGCCCAGGCCAGCCAAGAGATCGCACCCCACGCCTGTTGCCCACAGAGGGAGGTGACCGGTGGCAGGGGAGGGGGGGTAGCGCCTCACAGATGGCAAGCAGTGGCAGCGGCAGGGGCGGGGCCAGCTGTCGGCAGCTGGGGGAAGGAAAGCCACAATAGGCCCTGATCGCCAGCCAGGCCTAGGGACCCTACCTGAGGGGTCCTGGATTGCGAGAGGATGCAGGCCGGGCTGAGGGACAACCCCTGGCCCCCCCCCCCCCCAACTCATGCACAAATTTTGTGCACCGGATCTCTAGTATTTCAATAAAAAGGCTAATTTAGCCCGGCCAGTGTTGCTCAGTGGTTGCATGTCAACCTATGAACCAGGAGGTTACAGTTGGATTCCTGGTCGGGGCACATGCCCGGGTTGTGGGCTTGATCCCCGGTGGGGGGCGTGCAGGAGACAGTCGATCAATGATTCTCTCTCACTGATGTTTCTTTCTCTCCCTCTCCCTTCCTCTCTGAAATCAATATATATTTTAAAAAGCTAATTTAAGAAGGTAAGGAATCACACGCTTCGCAGGGTACAGTCCCTCTTATCCCAGCGTCTCAGAACTCGGGTCCGTCCCATCCCCCTCATTGATCATGTAGGGGATGTCACTGCTCCTCAGCCTGACGGTCAAGGGGCAGGACCCGCCCGCCGTTCTCCGCGGGGCCCTTCTCCTTTCCTGAGGCCAAAGGAAAGCACCGCCTGGGTCACATGAGGGCCAGGCGGCGGGAGCCTCCGGAGCACAAGGCCATGAGCTGGGACCTGGGCGAGGAGACACCGTTGTCTCCTGGCCGAGCGCCGGGGACTGATGGACACCCGCCCCTCCCGGGTGACTTTCCCAGGGTCGGCCTGTTATGAGCGAATCCTGACTAATGCGGTCACCCTCCCATTTCTCAAGTATGATTTGTGGCTTGATTGCAGCAGGGAAAAAAATAATGAAAAGTGCGCAGCCCGGGCCATATCCATAACTCACAGCCCCAATAAAACCCTCGACGTGCGTGGTGACTTACGGCAGTCTGAGAGGTGTGCACCCTGGGGCCGAGGAGCGCCCAGATGTTTCCGTTATGGAACATTTTCGAGTTCACAGGCTGGAGAAAGAATCCAGGCTTCCCAACGGCTATGGCCAAGTTCAGCCCTGGTTGGAGGCCAAAGTCAGAGCCTTGGCTCCGGGCCCTGGGGCCGTAGAGAGCAGAGGGCGTCAGAGGCTGCGCCCAGCATCTCAGAGGCAACCTCAAAGCACCGCACGCCTGCGGAGGCCCTGGTCACGCGGGAGGCTGGCCGGCAGAGGCCCCATGAGAGCACAGGATGATTTATCAGTGAGGGAGGTGGGCTGCGAGTAACAGAAAACTGAGGTCAAACAGCTTAAACCATAAAGGGAATTTATTGGCTCTCTTAACTGAAAAGTCCAATATTGGCTGAGCTTCAGGTGAGGCTTGATCCAGGGGCTCAATGATGTCACCAGGGAGAAGGCATCTCCCACGGTCTCTCTCTGCCTTCCGCCTTCACTCCAGTGCCCACAGGGTTTCTCCCTCGAGAAGCAGGTTTGCTGCCCCAGCTCCAGCCCTCACGGCCTCAGGGCCTGTGTCTCCTCCCCTGGCGTTGAACCAAGACCCCAACCCTCACTGGCCGCCATTGGGTCAGGTGCTTGTCCTTGAACAAACTAGTATTTGAGGGGCTGGTGAGAGGGAAGCACAAGTGTGGTAACTTGGCCAAGTGGGCGACTGAAGGCCAACTTCACAAATACCATACACTGGACATGGGGAAGGGTGATCCTTTTTAAAAAATATATATTTATATACAGCCCTGACCAGTTTGGCTCAGTGGATAGAGCGTCGGCCTGTGAACTGAAGGGTCCCAGGTTCGATTCCGGTCAAGGGCATGTACCTTGGTTGCGGGCACATCCCCAGTGGGGGGTGTGAGGGACCAAGGAGCCCTCCTGTTGCAAGGGCACATCCTGTGCAGAAACGGGGGAGTGGGGACGACAGGGGCAGGGGCAGGGGCGGTAAAGGGATCTACAGCTCTCTAACTCTAGATGCTTCTGTATGTGGGGAATGACTGCACAGGCGCGTACCAATTGAGGAATTACAGAACAGTTTATAAGAACACACACACACACACACACGCGCATGCACACGCACACACACACACGCACCGTATGTGTTTTCCTCTTAAAGGCCGACCTTTGCTCTTTGGCCCTGACCCCACATGAGCTGGAACTGGCTCTGGAACCATCCCAGAAGCCTTTGCTCCCATCGAGCAGTCTGGTTGGCCTCGGCCCAGCCCAGCAACGAGGGCTGAGGGAGGGAAAGTCGGGGGCTTCAGGGGAGCCGGCCGGGCCGGGGTGGCCATTGCCTTCTCCTCTCCTTTCTGTGCTGTAAACACTGTCACTTGCCCTTAAAGATGAAGACAACGTTGACTAAAGAACCTGCGTGACAGCTTCGTGGAAAGGACTCTCAGCTCATCACGCAGATGTCCGGGCCTCGCGTTTAATCCCCCGCTTAGTGCACGCGGAGCCCTCGCCCTGCCAGCGCGGCCTTTCTCCTGGGGGAGGGGATCGCGAGGAACCCGGTGAGGGTGCCTGCAGCCTGCTAGGCCAGAAGGCGGGGTCGCCAATCCCCCGAGAGCAGCCCCTTCCTGGCAGCTCTTCCCCTTTGGCTCTGGCCTCCAGGATTACCCCAAGTGGAAAGACCCCCCAGAACCCGTTTTCTTTGGGGGCGGGGAGAAAATCTGCCTGTGAGTGTGGGCGCACCTAGAAGCCTCAGATGTCCGAGCAGCAAGGGCCTCGGATGCCTTTGCGGGAGCGGCGTGAACCTGAGCCCTGGGCTATGCATTCATTCTGCTCTTCACACGCATGCACTGCACGTCAGCTCGCTGCTGCGCTGCAGGTCAGAGCTGGAAATATACGGCCCCGCCCCAGAAACTCAGGCCAGGGGGAGGCAGACATGAAAAGCCCTCAGAGCAGCTGGCTCCGTGGCTGCGGACAGAGGTCTGCCAGGCACTGCAGGGCACAGACAGGGAGGAGGCAGGAGGAGGCAGCGGGAAAAGCTCTGTGGCGGGAGCTGGGTCAGAGATCAGCAGGGAACAAGGACAAGGAGCCTTGAGAGGGCGTGGGGCAGCGAAGAGCTGTCAGAAAGTTCATGGGCCTGGAAAAGAGCCAACGTGGATATGGAGGATGTAGGGTGTGTGGGGGGGTGGGGGTTGGGGGGCTCCTTAACGTCCCAGAACGGTTGAACACTCCTGCTAAGTTTAAGAATGTCCCCCTTAGGAATCCTAGGCTCCCCAAGGTAAAAGCCAGCAAGTCTCTTTCCCAGCTTCCCTTGCAGCTAGGGCACAACCACATGACCTTGATCCACCAATCGGATACAGCCGTGGGAGGCTTTGTTTGGAAGCCAGTGGTAATGATGAGAGAGGCCTTGACTCGCCTCGCAGACTCCATTCTTCTGAGGGGGAATCACAGTGCCCAGCATCGCCCTGCTTTTCGTCTGTTCTGGGACTGGGCCCGCCCCCCGGGAGAAACGTGGCCACATTGCTCCTGCCATGAGCCCCCGCGCCTGCACCCCAACCCCCCTGCAGATGCCGTCAGCTGCCCATTTCCTCTCACAGCCGCCTCTTCTCTTTCAGCCAACTAGGGTGCGCGCTTTGCTTACGACCTAGAACTCTGATCCGCACGACCCAGTGGCTTTCCGTCGGGCTCCGCAGGGCCTTGCAACTTCGAGGAGCTTCCTCGGGGCTGGTGCAAGGCCCTCTGTGCCACCTCCCGCACCCCCCCCTCCCCGCAACCCCCAGCTGCTCTGCCTTTATCTCTTTCACACACTGAGCTTCCAAACGAAGGTCCTATTGTCATATTCATAAAACAACAAGCTGCGTCTGCGGCGCCCGCACCTGCCTCTCTCCCGGCTTCTATGTCGACCTTGACGACGTGGCTCTGGAGGGCGTGGGCCACTTCTTCCACAAGGTGACGAGGAGAGCACGGGGCGCCGAGACACGTTCTCTTCCAGGACTCGCTGACGCCTTCCCAAGATGACTCGGGCCCCAGGGAGGCTGCCCTGGCCTTGGAGAGGCACCTGCACCAGGCCCTTGTGGGTCCACGTGCACTGCGTTCCACCCGCAGACCCTCAGCTCTGTGGCTTCCGGGAGAGCCACTTCCCGGATGAGCAGGTGAGACTCAGCAAGAAGATGGGCCACACCTGACTCACCTCCGCAGGCTTCGGCCCCAGGCTGGCCTGGGCGAGCACCTCTTCGAAAGCCTCACCCTCAAGCACCACTAGGAGCCTGTGGAGCCCAGCGGCTTCCAGGGGCCCCTCTGCATCCCCTGGTGTCTGGCTTTTTGCCTGCGCCTCTTCCCTAAACTACCAGCCATTATTTTAACCACCTTGGAGCCCTCTCCCATGCATTGGACCAAATGGAAACAATAAAGCTGTTTGCAGCAAAAAATATATATATATAAATAAATAAAATAAATAAAAAATCTAAACCACAGAACATAGTACATAAATCCAAATAAAATA
>NW_005353379.1:428388-432604 GCF_000412655.1 Myotis brandtii
AAGGGTCCCAGGTTCGATTCCGGTCAGGGGCATGTACCTTGGTTGCGGGCACATCCCCAGTGGGGGGTGTGAGGGAGGCGGCTGATTAATGTTTCTCTCTCATTGATGTTTCTAACTCTCTATTCCTCTCCCTTCCTCTCTGTAAAAAAAATCAATAAAATATATTTTAAAAATATATGTATATATATTTTGATTTCAGAGAGGAAGGAGAGGGAGAGAGATGGAAACATCCACGATGAGAGAGAATCATTGGGTGGCTGCCTCCTGCACGCCCCACACTGGGGATAAAGCCATGACCTCCTGGTTCACAGGTCGACACCAACCACTGGGCAACACCAGCCAGGTAGGAAGGGTAGTCTTTAGAGGGGAGACCTGTTTTCCCAAAGGAAGCAGAAATGGATGCGCTGGGCAGAGTCTGCTACGTGGAGCTGGTTGGACACGCGGGGTCCCGAGGCCAGATGCAGCCCTTGTTCTCGTGAGTAAAGCGGAGAAAAGCCGCGCCCGCCGACGGGTTGCCCGAGGCGGCTTCCGCGCCACAGCGGCAGCTAAGCCATCGCAGCAGAGGCCGTCTGGCCTGAAAGCGAAGATAGCGACCACCCAGCCCTTCCGGAAGGTGCTGCTGACTCGACACAGGAAGTTTCGTTGTAACGGGGACCTGCTCAGGCTGAACACAAACAGCAGACAGTTCCGGGGTGCAGACGCCCTGAAAGGGTAGTGAGCGCCTGCGCCTGCTCCTGCTCCCCGCTGGCTGGGGACCCAGGGGGGCAGGACAGCGGGGTGCAGGGAGCGGGAGGGCGTGGCCAAGCACGGCCAGGTCCGGAGAAGGGCACCCGGTCCTAGACGCTCCGGCCAGGGGCCTTGGGGCAGGTCACATGACTGTCCTGGCCAGGTGGGCATCTCACAGTCTGTATTTTTCTAGGTGGTGCCCGAGGGAGCCGCTCCCTGCTCCTTTCCCCAATCTGTCTGCAGGAGGCAGGACCCATCAGCAGGGGGCGCTAAGAGGCACCGTCGCAGCAAGGCCAGACGGGTGGGAAGGCGGCACCTGAGCCGCTGTGACAACACTGTCTATCCGATGCGCCCCTCCCGCAGGCCTTAGTGACCAGCTGGCCGCCCTGGAATCACCTGCTGGCCTGTTCTCTAGCCTCGCTTTCACTTAGCTGTGGTCATTCGTTACTGGGAGGTCCAAAGTCTCAAACCTTCCCAGTCCCAACCGTCTGGAGTGCCGGCCTCAGGCAGGAGGGGGCGCTGGCTCCCACCTACCAGGTCGGCTTCAGGTTCACCATCACGTGCGTGCTCGCTGGTCTCTGAGTTGAAACAGTGATGAGGCTGCGGACAACGGAAGGCGCACACGAGCCTGAGCCGTGAGGCGTTAGGAACACACTTCGCTTTAGAAGATGATCGTGCGGCCCGGCTGGCGTGGCTCAGTGGTTGAGCGTCAACCCATGAGCCAGGTGGTCGCGGGTTTGACTCCGGGTCAGGGCACATGCCTGGGTTGGGGGCTCGATCCCCAGTGGGGGGCATGAATCTCTCATCACTGATGTTTCTAGCTCTCTCTGAAATCAATAAAAAATAAATACTTTTAAAAAGCATATGACCTTGCACTCTACAGAATTCAGGGTTTGCCCTCTGCACTGCATGTGAGAGATGGCGGCTGAGATGAAAGCTCCCTTCTCTGTGGGCAGAAAGGTGTGTACCTACAGCACACACACCCACGGAAATGCCAGCAGAGCCCTGTGCGTGTCCAGGTTCACACGGCGATACATGGAGCCCTGCACCCGCCTGCACCCATGTGCACACCCCGTGCAAGTGTACCAGCAGCCCCATGACTACCCGTCACGTGCACACTGCACGCTCAGGCCTGTGCTAGCACCGCGTGTGCCAGGGTCACACGCCACCGGTCAGGCCCGAAGCATGGCAAAGCTCGTGGAGACGCCTGCTTCCCAGGTGGCATGTCAAAGAAAAGGCTGTTTGTGAAATGTCAGAAAACGCACGCGCGCGCTAGGAAGTGAAGTAGCTTCTTCCTGAGTCGTTCTGGTTGCAGCTTGAAAGCGGCTTTTCCAAGCCTTGACCTGTCTGTCCATCTGTTCACTCCCTCCGCTGCCCCTCCTTCACCGGCGCCTGGACATGACGTGCTGCACACGCTGATGGTCCGTGAGTACTCACGCATGGCCTTCCAGTGCTTCCCACGTGTGCACATGGCGCACACACGCACACACGCACGCACACACGCATTCGGCCCCAGGCTGGCCTGGGCGAGCACCTCTTCGAAAGCCTCACCCTCAAGCACCACTAGGAGCCTGTGGAGCCCAGCGGCTTCCAGGGGCCCCTCTGCATCCCCTGGTGTCTGGCTTTTTGCCTGCGCCTCTTCCCTAAACTACCAGCCATTATTTTAACCACCTTGGAGCCCTCTCCCATGCATTGGACCAAATGGAAACAATAAAGCTGTTTGCAGCAAAAAATATAGTACATAAATCCAAATAAAATCTGATATTTAAATGTGTATTTCCAAGGATTGTGCTTGTGTATCTTTATGGAAAAAAATTATTAATAAAGTGATTTCTAAAATTAAAGAAAACTAACAACAACAATAAGAACAGCACCTCGCACTTGAGCACTTGCTACTTTGGGGCCTTGTGTGGCAGATTGGATTCCCAAGATGCCAAATAGAAGCTTCTACCTCGCCTTCACTCTTGGTAATGCGACCTGAGCAGTCCTCCCTCCGTCCCTGGATGGCTATCTCCATCCCCCTGAATCCAGAAAGGCTTCTGAGCTGCAGAAGTGCCATCATGTGACTTCCAACGCCAAAAGCTGATGCGGCTTCCACCCGGTTCTCTGGGCTTCCATTCTCAGAACCTGGCCACTTGCTGTGAGGAAGCCGGTGCGGGGTGGCTGAGGCGACCTGCAGCCCCGGCTGAGACCCCAGCCGGCAGCCCCAGCCGAGCCCCAAAAAAAAAGCCCCAGCTGAGACCCTGGCTGGCAGCCGGCATCACCTGCCAGGCAGATGAGAGAGGGAGGCAAGAGAGGATTCCAGCCCCCGCCAGCATCAGACTAAAACCTCGGGAGAGACCCAAAGGAGAACCGCCCTGCTGAGCCCAGTCAATCCCCCAATATGTGAGCGACACTGATGAAATAACATCATCTCCAGCTGCTACACATCGGAGTATTTATTACTGCAGCTGTAGGTAAAGGAATGCACTGTGCTGAGCAACACACTGACTCATTTCATATTCACCACAATCCTCCGCGGTGGGTGACGTCATCACCCAATAGTCTTATTCTCCCCCCTTTTATCAATGAAGTAGCTGAGGCACAGAGAGGTTGAGTAACTTGCTCAGGGACACACAGATGGCTAGTGGTACAGCAAAGATTCAAGCACAGACTGTCTGCCTTTAGAGGCAGTCCATGCCACCACAACAATATGCTGCCTTGCTTGAAAAGCCCAGTTATGAACCACAGAGAGTCACTGAAGTGTTTCAGTGGGGGAGTGAAGAGGGGCAGGGGAGAGAGTGAGGACAGGTGTCAGGGCTGTGGGGGAGGGGAGAGTGAGGACAGGGTCAGGGCTGTGGGGGAGGGGGGAGTGAGGACAGGGTCAGGGCGGTGGGGGAGGGGGGAGTGAGGACAGGGTCAGGCCCTCCTGTGGCCCCATCCCAGTCGTCACTGGTCATCAGAGAGGGAAAGGCAGCTTTGGAGAATCTCGGGCCATCAATTCGATCTTTCGCCCACAAGTGACAAGGGTTATGTCCACTCACACTGGCCAGAACCAGTCACCTGACCCACCCGACTGCACAGGGGCAGGAAGCTCAGCCACACGCCTGGGGGAGAGAGAGGTGGCTCCTGGGAGCAGCAGTAGACACCACAGCGTGTCCTGCCGGGAGAGCAGTGCACTGGACCCTGTGCCTCGTCTCCGTGTTGGTTAGAGAGATTGTGAGCTACTTGTGCATCCTTCTCTTTGCCTCACACTGAGCTCCTCAAAGGCCAAAAGCCCGCCCCACTCTTCTCTGTCGTGCCAATCCTCGCATTGATCTGGGCTGATAGTTCAGCAAACCTTGCACTTTTACTGTGTGTACACTATCCTATCTAATAATAGAGAAACATGGTAATTAGCCATACCTCCGCTATCCTTCCCATTGGCTAATCAGGGCGATATGCAAATTAACTGCCAGCCAAGATGGCGGCCGGCAGCCAGGCAGCTTGAAGCGAACAGGAGGCTTGCTTG
>NW_005353379.1:434340-435195 GCF_000412655.1 Myotis brandtii
CGAGGGGTCCCAGACTGCGAGAGGGCACAGGCCAGGCTGAGGGACCCCCTCTCCCCCCGGAGTGCACAAATTTTTGTGCACCGGGCCTCTAGTCCTATATAATAAAAGGGTAATATGCAAATAGACTGAACAGCAGAACAACCAACAACCAATCAAAGCATAATATGCTAATGATATGCTAAGGCTGCTCAACCTCTCACTGTGACGTGCACTGACCACCAGGGGGCAGATGCTTTGACTGGTAGGTTAGCTTGCTGCTGGGGTCTGGCCGATCGGGACTGAGCGAGATGGGCCAGACACACCCTGGAGCCTCCCGTGGTCCCTCCCCGGCCCGATCGTGCACCCATGGGGCCCCTCAGCCTGGCCTGTACCCTCTCGCAATCTGGGACTCCTCAGAGGATGTCGGAGAGCCGGTTTCAGCCTGATCCGCAAGCCACTCCCCTTGGGAGGGCGCCAGACACAGGGCTCATGGATGGTGAGTGCTGCTGCGGCACCGCAAGCCTCTCCTGATCGGGACTGATTGGGCGTGAGCCCGTGGCAGGCACATGGTGCCGGGATGAGCGGGAGCAGCGGTAGGAGCTGCAGGCGGCATTGGACTGAGGGTTTCAGCCCAATCCCTGTAGGCCACCCAGAAGGAATCCACCGATGCACAAATTCGTGCACTGGGCCTCTAGTATATATAAAATCCCAAGTGACCATTACGACCGAATGACCGGTCAACCAGTCGCTATGACACGTACTGACTACCAGGGGGCAGACGCTCAATGCAGGAGCTGCCTCCTGGTGGTCAGTGCACTCCCACAGCCAACCTCCCACAGTCGGCCAACCTCCCCTGGTCCCACCCCCCAGGCCAAC
>NW_005353379.1:437014-441626 GCF_000412655.1 Myotis brandtii
AAGGGTCCCAGGTTCGATTCCGGTCAGGGGCATGTACCTTGGTTGCGGGCACATCCCCAGTGGGGGGTGTGAGGGAGGCGGCTGATTAATGTTTCTCTCTCATTGATGTTTCTAACTCTCTATTCCTCTCCCTTCCTCTCTGTAAAAAAAATCAATAAAATATATTTTAAAAATATATGTATATATATTTTGATTTCAGAGAGGAAGGAGAGGGAGAGAGATGGAAACATCCACGATGAGAGAGAATCATTGGGTGGCTGCCCCCTGCACGCCCCACACTGTGGATAAAGCCATGACCTCATGGTTCACAGGTCGACACCAACCACTGAGCCACACCGGAGCCAGGTAGAGGGTAGTCTTTAGAGGGGAGACCTGTTTTCCCAAAGGAAGCAGAAATGGATGCGCTGGGCAGAGTCTGCTACGTGGAGCTGGTTGGACACGCGGGGTCCCGAGGCCAGATGCAGCCCTTGTTCTCGTGAGTAAAGCGGAGAAAAGCCGCGCCCGCCGACGGGTTGCCCGAGGCGGCTTCCGCGCCACAGCGGCAGCTAAGCCATCGCAGCAGAGGCCGTCTGGCCTGAAAGCGAAGATAGCGACCACCCAGCCCTTCCGGAAGGTGCTGCTGACTCGACACAGGAAGTTTCGTTGTAACGGGGACCTGCTCAGGCTGAACACAAACAGCAGACAGTTCCGGGGTGCAGACGCCCTGAAAGGGTAGTGAGCGCCTGCGCCTGCTCCTGCTCCCCGCTGGCTGGGGACCCAGGGGGGCAGGACAGCGGGGTGCAGGGAGCGGGAGGGCGTGGCCAAGCACGGCCAGGTCCGGAGAAGGGCACCCGGTCCTAGACGCTCCGGCCAGGGGCCTTGGGGCAGGTCACATGACTGTCCTGGCCAGGTGGGCATCTCACAGTCTATTTTTCTAGATGGTGCCCGAGGGAGCCGCTCTCCCCTCCTTTCCCCAATCTGTCTGCAGGAGGCAGGACCCATCAGCAGGGGGCGCTAAGAGGCACCGTCGCAGCAAGGCCAGACGGGTGGGAAGGCGGCACCTGAGCCGCTGTGACAACACTGTCTATCCGATGCGCCCCTCCCGCAGGCCTTAGTGACCAGCTGGCCGCCCTGGAATCACCTGCTGGCCTGTTCTCTAGCCTCGCTTTCACTTAGCTGTGGTCATTCGTTACTGGGAGGTCCAAAGTCTCAAACCTTCCCAGTCCCAACCGTCTGGAGTGCCGGCCTCAGGCAGGAGGGGGCGCTGGCTCCCACCTACCAGGTCGGCTTCAGGTTCACCATCACGTGCGTGCTCACTGGTCTCTGAGTTTGGACCAGTGATGAGGCTGGGGACAACGGAAGGCGCACACGAGCCTGAGCCGTGAGGCGTTAGGAACACACTTCGCTTTAGAAGATGATCGTGCGGCCCGGCTGGCGTGGCTCAGTGGTTGAGCGTCAACCCATGAGCCAGGTGGTCGCGGGTTTGACTCCGGGTCAGGGCACATGCCTGGGTTGGGGGCTCGATCCCCAGTGGGGGGCATGAATCTCTCATCACTGATGTTTCTAGCTCTCTCTGAAATCAATAAAAAATAAATACTTTTAAAAAGCATATGACCTTGCACTCTACAGAATTCAGGGTTTGCCCTCTGCACTGCATGTGAGAGATGGCGGCTGAGATGAAAGCTCCCGTCTCTGTGGGCAGAAAGGTGTGTACCTACAGCACACACACCCACGGAAATGCCAGCAGAGCCCTGTGCGTGTCCAGGTTCACACGGCGATACATGGAGCCCTGCACCCGCCTGCACCCATGTGCACACCCCGTGCAAGTGTACCAGCAGCCCCATGACTACCCGTCACGTGCACACTGCACGCTCAGGCCTGTGCTAGCACCGCGTGTGCCAGGGTCACACGCCACTGGTCAGGCCCGAAGCATGAAAAAGCTCGTGGAGACGCCTGCTTCCCAGGTGGCATGTCAAAGAAAAGGCTGTTTGTGAAATGTCAGAAAACGCACGCGCGCGCTAGGAAGTGAAGTAGCTTCTTCCTGAGTCGTTCTGGTTGCAGCTTGAAAGCGGCTTTTCCAAGCCTTGACCTGTCTGTCCATCTGTTCACTCCCTCCGCTGCCCCTCCTTCACCGGCGCCTGGACATGACGTGCTGCACACGCTGATGGTCCGTGAGTACTCACGCATGGCCTTCCAGTGCTTCCCACGTGTGCACATGGCGCACACACGCACACACGCACGCACACACGCATCTGCAGAGCCCAGTGGAGCTCTGAGCCAGAGGCCCCAGGAAAACGCCCGCACTGGTGCCCTCCTGCCTGGGGCAGCCACACTTCTGTAGGACGCCTGCCCTCCTGCCTGGCGTTCTGGCCGCCGTGGGTCCACGCTCAGTGAGACACACGCCCCACATTCTGACGTGATGGGTCTGGGCGGGGCCTGGGCATCTGGACGTATAAAACCTTCTCAGGTGATTCTAATCGCAGCCGAGGCTGGGAACTGGCAGGGGCAGGGCCCCTGGCAAGCAAAGGCCCCAGGACGGGGAGCTCACTGCCGTCCTGCCAGCAGCCTTGCCTGAGGGCAAGTTCAGAGTTAAAAGCCTTTGGTTCCAAATCCCCCGTCCTTGCTGCCCTGACCACTGTGGTCCTTGCTGCCCACCTCTCTGGGTGTGAACACTGCATTACACTCGAGGCCCCCGGCCTGGCCTGCGCCCTCCAAAAATCCATGCACCGGTGGGGGCCCTCGGCCTGGCCTGCGCCCTCCAAAAATCCATGCACCGGTGGGGGCCCTCAGCCTGGCCTGCACCCTCCCAAAAATCCTGCACCGGTGGGGGCCCTTGGCCTGGCCTGTGCCCTGAGAAAATCCGTGCACCAGTGGGGGCCCTCGGCCTGGCCTGCACCCTCCAAAAGTCCATGCACCGGTGGGGCCCTCGGCCTGGCCTGCACCCTCCAAAAATCCATGCACCGGTGGGGGCCCTCGGCCTAGCCTGCACCCTCCAAAAATCTATGCACCGGTGGGGTTCCTTGGCCTGGCTTGCGCCCTCAAATCCGGGATCCCTCGGGAGATGTCGGAGACCCGGTTTTGGCCCAATTCCCGCAGGCCAGGCCAAGGGACCCCCCGAATCCATGCACCGGGCCTCTAGTATGCATATAAGAGGCCTGGCCTGCGCCCTCCGAAAATCCATGCACCGGTGGGTCCCTCGGCCTGGCCTGCACCCTCCAAAAATCTGTGCACCGGTGGGTCCCCCGGCCTGGCCTGCACCCTCCAAAAATCCATGCACCGGTGGGGGCCCTTGGCCTGGCCTGTGCCCTGAGAAAATCCGTGCACCAGTGGGGGCCCTCGGCCTGGCCTGCACCCTCCAAAAGTCCATGCACCGGTGGGGCCCTCGGCCTGGCCTGCACCCTCCAAAAATCCATGCACCGGTGGGGGCCCTCAGCCTGGCCTGTGCCCTGTGAAAATCCGTGCACCGGTGGGGGCCCTCGGCCTGGCCTGTGCCCTCTCGCAATCCGGGACCCCTCGGGGGATGTCGGAGAACTGGTTTTGGCCCGATCCCCACAGGCCAGGCCAAGGGACCCCACGAATCCGTGCACCGGGCCTCTAGTATGCATATAAGATCTTTGGTGAATCTCTTCCCACCCTCCCCCTCCCCCCTTCCCTCTGAGATTCATCAGTCTGTTCCATGTTTCCATGTCTATGTGTTGGGCGTCTGTGGTGGTCAGTGCATGTCACGGTCGGCCTGTTGGCCTGCCGCTTAGGCTTTTATATGTATAGATGCTTGCACTATGTACTGCATTTCCATAATATCTCATAGAAATAACACATGTATTAAGTGATGCTAACGAAAACGCATGTAATTTCCATCGCAGTGGATGAAATCTGGGCTTTGTGTCCCACATCCTCACCTAGGGCTCAACAGAAGCATTTCCCACGTCACTAAGACCCACCGTGGTCCTTGTGCGTAGACTGAACAGAATCCCAGAGTTTCACTTCCTGTTTTATAGGTGAGAAAACGGCTGTTCCCTCGTTATGTTTCAGCGCGAGGAAGAACACACCGATCAGGAAGATCAGGAAGAGGGGCCGTTCCCACACAACCAGAAACCAAACCTTTGGAGGAAGATGAATGGCTGGTTTACACACTGGAGAAGCAGAAAAGAAGTGAAGGCCTGGGACCCTCTGCACTCGCCGCACTGGCCACTGGGGGGCGCCAGAGCAGCGCCTATGGCCGGGTTCGGCGCTGGGGCGGGAGCCTCAGGAGGGGCCCTGGACCCAATCCAGAGCTTCTAACCGAGAGCCTGGAAAAGGCCGGCGGGAGAGCGCTCTGGCCGCAGATGAGAGGCCTCTGACAGACTCCCTGGGCCGCCTTCGCATCCTAAAGCACCTCAGGTCCCTTGGTCCCCAGCTCCCTGACCGCACCTGTCAGCCAGGACAGAGGGCGGAGCAGCACAGGGAGACCGGGCCGAACACAGCAGGAGAAGGGCGGTCCTGCTGTCCCTCCCCCTCCCCCAGGGGACGGAGACCTTCCCGGCCAGGCGGGACCGGGGGCCCTCACCTTGCAGCCCAGTTCACAGGCCCCTCGGCATCTCGCTGCCTCCCCAGGGGCCACCAGACAGACAGGCAGCCGGCCCCCCGAAGGCCC
>NW_005353379.1:441659-442454 GCF_000412655.1 Myotis brandtii
CCCCTCTGCAGCCGCCCCCTCCCCATCCCCCTGGGAAACGTTGCTCAGGGCAACTGGGGTGTCCTGCAGTTTATAACAAGGAACTTTTCAAGTTGCTCTTCCCGACACATTTATGCGTTGGGCTGGAAAAGGCACTAAAAAGGCTCGAAGACAAAAGCCACATGGACGTCAGAAGTGCCTGTGGGGGCTTCACAGAGCAGGCGTGCACTCAGGCACCAGAGGCATCTGGTCCCCAGGTCACTGCAGGGACTGGGACCGAGGTGTCACTGCCCAGGGCCGCAGAGCAAATGGGAGGTCACTTACCGCCAACACACTGAAATTCCTGCGTGAACTGGCGGGGGGAGGGGGGGGGGCAGGCAAGGTTGTCCCTCAGCCCATTCTCTGTCTCGGGGGCTGCAGAAACAGCTTCCACCATTGCCACCTACAGGAAGTCTGGGAGACAAATGAATGGTGGAAAACGGAGGAGGGGGGCCCATGAGGCAGAGGCAAGACCGGCTCCCCAGCGGAGGCAGCCACTTTGCAGATGGGAGGGCCGCCAGCGCCCCCTCCCTCTGCCTGTGTCAGATCCCTGCTTCCAGGGGGACGGGGAACCGAGGGCTGACACAGACCTGTGTGTGTGGAACACGGTCACACAATAATAATTATCCTATATAATAAAAGCCTAATATGCAACTCAACCGAAGGGGGAACAATGGGCGGAACGACCCGTCGCTATGACATGCATTGACCACCAGGGGGCAGATGCTCAACGCAGGAGCTGTCCCCAGCCCGCAGGCCCCAGGCCAGCCAAGGGGG
>NW_005353379.1:442541-444212 GCF_000412655.1 Myotis brandtii
GGGGCGGCGATTGCCCTGCCAGTTGCCCCACAGACGCCCTGATCGACGGCCAGGCCTAGGGACCCTACCTGTGCATGAATTTCATGCACCGGGCCTCTAGTTAGATCATAATTATCAGCATTGTCTGGCCAGCATGACTGAGTAATTGAACGATGAACTATGAACCAGGAAGTCATGTCAGTCAGGGCACAGGCCCAGGTTGCGGGCTCTATCCCCAGTGTGGGGCGTGCAGGAGGCAGCCGACCCATGATTCTCTCTCATCATTGATGTTTCTCTCTCTCCCTCTCCCTTCCTCTCTGAAATCAATAAAAAATATATTTTAAAAAATAATAATATCAGCTCCATTAGCATGACTATTACTCCTTCTCCAGCACCCAGGCCCCGCCGGGCAGTAACTCTGCAGAAGTACCTGTTTCCTCTCGGAGAGGCTGCCACCTACCCAGCGCCCAGCGCTGAGAACCAGGAGGCTGGGCGTCACCTGAGCAAGGGACGCCTAGAGGAGCTTCCGGATGAGGTCGCAAGGGCACCTGCACACGCAGCTGCACAAAGCACAATGGGAACCCTCCAAACCTTCACTTGGGTTCCAGCCTCCAGCTGCTCCCCCCCACAGCGCGGGCGGGACCTCCGTCAGAGAGAACCGCCTCCGTGGGGGTTTGGGCCAGTGCCCCCTCCGGCCCCTTGTGTGGATTCTGCACACGGCTCTCCGGGGCCTGCCGGCTGCATCCCTCTCCGCCACGCAGCTGAGCAGGCGCGTCTCATTCTCTCCTGGCCCCTCGCTCTAAGCACAGCAGTGTGGCCAGGCTGGCCTTCTCCCTGGGCCCCCGTTTCTCTCTTGCTAAGGCTGGGGGCTCCCCAAAGAGCTCACTGCTGCCCAGTGCAGACTCTGGTCCCAGGGTCCAGGTTCCCAGGCAGGTTCCCCACGGCTCACAGCCAGTGAGTGTTTGTCCCTGGCGCTCCTGCAGCCGCAGACACTGCCCTGGCTGCTCCTGTGGGCCAGCCCCCTGCCGGGCCACCCCTGGGAGCTGCCCTCGGTGCTGTGAGCCTGCTCTGCTCCGAGACCCTCAGGGAGACGCCTGCCTCTCCCAGTGACCAGCACTCACAGGGCAGCAGACCCTGTGCTTCTGCCCGTGGGCGGGACCAGGCCCCAAGGGTCCAAGGAGTGGCCTGTGGAGTCTAAGAGAGTCCAAGGGGACCTGTGCCCTGGCCACGGAGCAGTTCTAGGGCTCTTCCCGCCGCTCAGGCCCAGCAGATGGACGCTGCCCCCAGGAAGCCTGCCCGTGTCCCGGCACCGCCCGGGCAGCCACACCACGCCAGGCACTTTGGAGAGCCCGGAGTGGCGTCCCCTCTCCTCTGAGCTCCCCGCACCCTCTGGCCTCCCGGTTACTGGCTCTTTGCCCTATGGCTTCTCTTGGATGTTACCGAGCCTTTCCCGGCCTTGTCTCTCTGCCCGCCACCCCTGGGAGATGCAGAGCTTAGTGCTCAAGAGCCAGACAGCGCAGGTCCAGATCCTGACCGCGTGCTCTTGTCTGGATGACCCTGGACGGCTTACGTAGCTGCTCTGTGCCTCGGTTTCCTCACGTGTCATAAGGACCGTATTCGGCCGAGTTCACAGAACGTGCCCCACCAAGATGACGTCCATGTCAGCTCACTGGTTGTAATGAATGCAGCACT
>NW_005353379.1:444316-445231 GCF_000412655.1 Myotis brandtii
TGGGGCGGGGGGCGGGGGGGGGCGCTGTTGATAGTGGGGGAAACCTGCTGGGGGTGGCAGCGGGCATGTGGGAAACCTCTGTACTTTCTGCTCCGTTTTGCTGTGAACCTAAAACTGCTCTAAAAAAGAAAGTCTTACTTTTAAAAAGTCAACACACGGCTGGCCAAGCAAAACACACGTCCGGGCTGGATAAGGGAGACCTGCCGGCACCGAGTCCCGCACAGGTTCTGTTCCACAGCCCGGCGGTGAGCGCCATGGAGGCGAAGGTCCCGGGAGGGCCTCGCACCCGCCAGGCAAGAGCGCCCGCGTCCTGGGCAAGACGGAGGGCAGACCCACGGGGACTGAGGGCCAGGTGTGCGGCGAGCACCGTTCTGGGCTGGGCTGAGCCTCGCCACGAGCAGGCCCCTCGCCCCTCCTGCTGAAGGCGCTGCAGCTCTGCTCTGCAGGGGTGAGCACAGAGGGGTTGCTTCGGTTGCCCAGAATCACACAGCAGGGACGTGGCAGAGCCCGGGGCGGCCCCCAGCACCCTCCGACGTCAGTGGGGAACGCTCCCACGCCAGCCGGCCGGGAGGGAGAGGTGGTGGGTGGAGAGGTGGAGGGACAGACAGTGGGTGGAGAGGAGGTGGATGAGGGCTGGATGGATGATGGGTGGACAGGCGGATGGATAAGGGGTGGGTGGGTGAACGGATGGACACATACCTGGCTAGATGGCTGAAGAGACAACAAATGGCTGGGCAGATAGATGGACGGATGGATGGACGATGAATGGGCCTGAGAGCCCTTCCCTAATGAAATTCTCAGCACAATCTTTCCTTCCTTTTTTACTTCCCGTCCCTGCAGAGGAGGCTGTTTCCATTCGGGGCTAAATGAGATGCCCAAATAGGGTTAGTTCCACAGCTAACAGCAAAGCCATCT
>NW_005353379.1:445370-455635 GCF_000412655.1 Myotis brandtii
TGGGGCTGGGGGTGGGGGGACAGAGGACACCTGTCACCTGTTTTTCCCCTTCACACCTGGGCAGAGGTAAACAATGTAATTAGGCTAATCACAGAGCCGCCCCAATCCACACTTCTTAAGCCCCTCCTCCTGTGATAATGGGGCCCTCCTGGGGGGAGGGGGGAGAGGCGCATGACTCCCCAAACGTCCCACAACCCCCACTCCCTGCCCAGCTGTGGGATCTGGGGCGGAGAGCCCATCCGGCTGAGCCTCTGTTTGCTTATCTGAGCAAAGGAGGCAAATCATACTTGACTGGCTGGCCACGATCCGCGTGCAGGGCCGAGCACAGAGTAGGTGCTCATTAAACTGTAGTTTCTTTCTGCCCCCTTAGTCAGCCCTTTCTCAAAGGGCTCACCCAGATCCACGCCGACAGACTGGGGGCTGGGCCATGTCCTACGTTCCTCTAGCAGGAGGCGGAGTGCCCCCTCGGCCCCAGGCCTTCTGACCACAGGGCACGGGCAGTGCGGCCGGGACTACCCCTTTTCGCTGAGCCAAGCGTGTGCGTAAGCCTCCTTTTGCCTCTCCAAGTGCCTGAATCCCGCGCACTCGGCTTCTAACCTCAGATGTTCAGGGTCAATATTTCCTCCCCACTTAGGTGCCTGAGCCGAGGGCTCCGTTAGTCTCCGAGTGAAAAGGGCATTTTCCTTGACCCCAGGCCCTCCCTGCCAGCGCCTGCCTCTGCCTTTTATGGGCCCCAGTAAAATCCCAAGGTCTTCTCCAGTTTATATGGTAACTAGAGGCCCGGTGCATGAAATTCATGCACTGGGGGGGGGGTTGAGGGGGTTCCCTCAGCCTGGCCTGTGCCCTCTCGCACTCCGGAAGCCCTTGGGGGATGTCCAACTGATGGCTTAGGCCCATGGGGAGCCGGCCTAAGCCATCAGTCAGACCTCCCTCTCGCAGTCTAGGACCCCTCACTCCTTACCGCCCGCTTGCTCACTGCTGGGCATAAGCTATCAATCAGACATCCCTCTCACAGTCCAGGATCCCTCACTCCTTACCGCCTGCTTGCTCACTGCTCCTTAGCGCTGCCACGGAGGCAGGAGAGGCTCCCGTCACCACCACTGCACTCGCCAGCCGTGAGCCCGGCTTCTGGCAGAGTAGTACTCCCCCTGTGGGAGTGCACTGACCACCAGGGGGCAGCTCCTGCGTTGAGCGTCTGCCCCTTCCTGGTCAGTGAGTGTCATAGTGACCAGTCCTTCCGCTGTTCGGTTGATTTGCATATTAGCCTTTTATTATGTGGGATTATGGCTCCCAAGTCAGCGGAAAGACAGCCTTTCCCAGAGGCTCTGAGAGGAAAATTCTAAGCTGGTCGTAAAACGAGACCCAAGTGCAGCGAACGGGAGTCCGGGACACAGAGTGGACTCTCGAACTCCTGGGAAAGTTCCCGCTGGCTCCTGCCCTTGGCCTGACCCTGGGAAGGCAGCCTCACTCCCGGGCCTCGGCTTCCCCATCTGTACAATGGGTCGCCGCCCAGGCACAGGCAGCTGATGCCCAGCGGGCACTGAGCTCATGCGTGGGTTTGCCCCCCAGGAACTCGGGAGCAGGTGCTGGGCGCTAGGGGCCACGACTCACCCTGTTCCTTTCCCACGGGTTCTCCGAGTGGGCACGGGGTCTCCAGGGGAAGAAACGAGATTCCAGGAGAGCGGGGACTCAGCCCAGGCCACACAGCGCAGGAGAAACAGCAGTGATCCAACCAGGTGTCTGGCTCCAAAACCTGCGTTCCTGAGACTAAGCAGTGGAGGCCCCAGTGCAATGCTGGGCCAGGGCAGAGCGACCTCGGGTGTGTCGGCTGAGACAACCACGGCTCAGGGACTGCGACCCGCCCTAGGCCATGACTGAGGGTGTGACCACTCGGCAGCTGGAGCCTCGCTGCCACGGGCGATGTCCTAGGGAGGAGACGGCAGAAAACCCCAGCCTCTCTCTGCGGCCCCCTCCGGGGTGGGGGTGGGGGGGGCTCCCCTTGGCTGAGGCCACAGAGCAGGGGAGCCTGGGAGATGGAGTCCATAGGGCCCACCTTCCCACCACAGAGCAGGGGAGCCTGGGGAATGGAGTCCATAGGGGCCCCCTTCCCACCACAGAGCAGGGGAGCCTGGGGAATGGAGTCCATAGGGGCCCCCTTCCCACCACAGAGCAGGGGAGCCTGGGGAATGGAGTCCATAGGGGCCCCCTTCCCACCACAGAGCAGGGGAGCCTGGGGAATGGAGTCCATAGGGGCCCCCTTCCCACCACAGAGCAGGGGAGCCTGGGGAATGGAGTCCATAGGGGCCCCCTTCCCACCACAGAGCAGGGGAGCCTGGGGAATGGAGTCCATAGGGGCCCCCTTCCCACCACAGAGCAGGGGAGCCTGGGGAATGGAGTCCATAGGGGCCCCCTTCCCACCACAGAGCAGGGGAGCCTGGGTAATGGAGTCCATAGGGACCACCTTCCCACCACAGAGCAGGGGTTCGATGGGGGTCGGGAGGAAATCAGGCAGGCGGGCAGCACTGGAAAGAAGAGCAAGGAAACGCCCGCCCTGCCGCGTCCTTGGCGTAGCTCCTTGACGCCTCCAGGTGCTCTGAGGTGGGAGGCACCTGCCCCGTCCACAGCTGTGAATGTGGAGGCTCAGCGAGGCTTGCAAACTCGGCCGGAGGATCACAGGGCAGGGCCGCCGGGGCCAGCGCTGGACTCTTTGCCTTCAGTCTTTCCGTTCCCTCCCAGCCGAGGGCCACCAGGCTCCCGGCCCGCAGGCCCCGGCCAGGCTGGGAGAGCTGGCTGTGCCCGAGCGAACATCTGAAGTTGTGTGCATGGGTCCTGCACGCGCCAAGCGCACTTCGCCGGCCAGTCCCGCAGCAGAAGGCGAGGCCTGCTCACCAAGCCCCCAGGCCACGCGGAGAGCTGTGGCCTCCGCACCCAGGCGCAGCGCACGGGGCTTCTCCAGGCGCTTGGGAGCATCGCGTGGGCATTCGGCTCATGACACTGCCAGGCGCCTCTTCGGGAGAACTCAGCTGGCTGCATCAGAGGCAGCGAGGCAAAGGGACAACAGGCACCGGCTGGTTGCCCAGTGGTTAGAGCGCCGGCCCGTGCACCGGAGGGTTGTGGGATTGATGCCCGGTCAAGGGCATGTACCTGGGCTGCAGGTTCGATGGATCCCCCAGCCCCTCCGTGGCTCACATTCCAGTGGGGAGACAAGGACAATACATGAAGAAGGATTTTAAAAAGTAAATTACACTGTGATTTGGTCAGGGATACATGTTATTGAGAAAAAGAAAAGCAGAAAAGTTGTGTAGGGACTGGGAGCTGGAGGGGGCAGGCATTGTTGCCCTTTTACAGTTATAAACCCTAGAGCAGCGGTTCTCAACCTGTGGGTCGCCACCCCTTTGGGGGTCGAACGACCCTTTCACAGGGGTCGCCTAAGACCATTGGAAAACACATATATAATTACATATTGTTTTTGTGTTGAATCACTATGCTTTAATTATGTTCAATTTGTAACAATGAAAATACATCCTGCATAACAGATATTTACATTACGATTCATAACAGTAGCAAAATTACAGTTATGAAGTAGCAACAAAAATAATTTTATGGTTGGGGGTCACCACAACATGAGGAACTGTATTAAAGGGTTGCGGCATTAGGAAGGTTGAGAACCACTGCCCTAAGCAAGGAACTTTACTTGGGTCATTTTCAATTAAAAGGTGGGGGGGGGCAGGGAGCCCAGCAGGTGTGGCTCAGTGGGTGAACGTCTACCTATGATCCAGGAGGTCACTGTTCAGTTCCCAGTCAGGGCACATGCCTGGGTTGCAGGCTTGATCCCCAGTGGGTGGCCTGCAGGAGGCAGCCAATCCATGATTCTCTCTCCTCATTGATGTTTCTCTCTCTTTCCCTCTCCCTTCTTCTCAAAAAAAATATATATACGTATATATATATATATATATATTTTTAAAGAAGAAGATCCTCCCATTCAGCACGTGTCTCCAGGGGCCGGGCAGTTTTCATTATTGCCTCACGTATATGATTATGTCGCCATAGCAGCTTGTGGACGAAAGGGGCCACATGCTGACCTGACAAGCTCAGGAGAGGCCTGCATGGCAGTTTTGCAGACTCGGAGACCTAAAGTCACCACAAAGGATGGTCTGAAATTAAACCTTAACTAAAAGCAGTTATATAGGGCAGTTACGTCCTAAGCCGATATCTTCACTGATAAGGTCAACCTTTACCGTAACTGAGCCTATCTGTCTAACATACCCTTGAAATGTCTGGGTAACTTGTGACTTCCCTTTATCTGGAGCCCCTGGGGCACAACCAGGTGTGCTGGGCGCCAGGACAGAAACCACAAATTCCTTCATCATCATGTTAATTGTTCCTGCACCCACCTAAGTATGTGTCCATCATTTTGCTTTTTATCCTATCCCAGAGGTTTCCCCGCTTCGCTTAATCCCGCCTCCTTGGTCTATCACCGATGAATTTCATGTAACCCACCTATGTTCCTCCTTTGATTGGAATGTATAAATACGGATGTATCTCAATTCGTTGAGGTTCTGCTTCCCGGCATATGTCGACAGTTTGGCTCAAATAAACTCACAAAAATTCTTTACAGGTTTCAATGGTTTTTTTACGTTAACAAGCTGCATGACCAGTACTAGCCCACTGCATAGACTGGGTCCAGAGATGTTAAAGAAACTTCCAGAAGTCAGAGGATTAGCAAATGGCAACCCCAGTTCTTTTCCTCTCAGCTTTATATCCGCCCGGCCACACTGTGTTTGGGGAAGCTGGGGCCCGGGGTGTGCGAACGTCCTTTCTCAGGACTTGTCAGGCCGTTGGCTCCCCGTTGGGCTCTGCCAAGCGGGGCACCCACGGGACCCGATGGCAGGAGGCAGCGAGAGGCACGGCTCTTCCTGTTGGCATCGCCAGCAACACCCCCTGCGCCCCAGCTCTGCCGTCAGCGGGAGCCTCCTTTCTTCCCGACTCCACAAGCCTTTCCGCCGAGTTCCGTGTCCTGTGCCCTCCCCGTGGGTGGCGGCTGCTTCCTGTGGTGACCTCGGCTCAGCCCCGCGCCCCTTTCTCACTCTCGGGCCCCCTCACCTGTGACATCAGGCCCCACATCAACCCCCTTGCCTGGATGCCTCCTGTGGTTTGTTTTCCCGGATGAGCCCCCCTGACACCATCCATCCAGCAGAAGTCACAAGACAGCCACAAAGACAGGTCTGAAGCAGCGTGGCTATGCCCTTGGACTTGGAAAGCAGCACCGGTGACCTCTGGTGTGCCGGGCGGCGTGCTTGGGTGGCTGGGGCCTTCAGAGCACTTATTGCGACTTGCGATGAGCTTGTTCACGTATCTATTCAGTGGCTCATTGTCTGTAAGCTCCATGGGTACCAGGCCAAGGACATGTCCCCGGCACATAGTAGGTGCTTGTGCAGATGGACGGACGGATGGAAGAACTCTGAAAGGCACGGTGGCCCTGGTGGGGATTTGAACCCTCACCTGCCCTGATGCCAGTTCCAAGGGAAGGATCATGTGACCTGCCGAGACCCAGATGGGGCTTGCACACCTCTCCCTGGCCGGGGTCCCCACACGCAAAGAGGGAAAGAAAAGCCAACAGGGCGTTGCACACGCACAGGCTGAGCCAGACCCCTCCGGTTCCAATCCAGCCCAACCACCTGGTTCTTTGGGAACCGAACCACTCCTCCAGGCTTCAGGTTTTGCATCTGAAATGGCATAATAATATCTGCAATTGGGTGTTTATGACGATAAAATATCAGGAACAGGAGGGAAGTCACAGCAAGGTCAAGGATTCCGGGAATCCTCGGGAGATAAGTGACTCTGCCTACAAAGGCCCAGGCACAGGCTCTCCCTGAGGCCACCCTGATGGCCGCTTTCCTCCTGCTTCCGGCACACCCGGCCGGGTCCCAACCTCTCCCCACCTCTGCCCGCC
The DNA here is from genome assembly GCF_000412655.1 of Myotis brandtii. Lineage (NCBI taxonomy): Eukaryota > Metazoa > Chordata > Mammalia > Chiroptera > Vespertilionidae > Myotis > Myotis brandtii. Next base: position 451,324 of record NW_005353379.1, read on the forward strand.
TCCCAGGTTCCTGGATCCTGACAAAAGGTGACCTCGGACAAAGCACTTCGCCTGTCGGAGTCTCAACGTCCAATGGGGCATCACGTGAGATGAACATCTGTCAAAGCCGCGAGGCGGGCAGTGCACAGTAGGTCTAGAAAAGCGGCATTTTGGTTCCTCCTGGAATTGCTTTATTTCTGCCACCCAAAGTTCCCATGATGTCCTCTCCTGGGATGGAGAGGATGGGAGGGGCATGTGGGGGAGACGCCATCTCATTCATTCATTCATTCATTCATCCATGCAATAAAGTGCATACTATGTGCTCTGTGAAAAGGAGAAGCCTGAGGGGATCCTCATCACGGACTAGCGCCCTCTAGGCCAGAGCTGGATGACTAGTCCCTGCCTCCAGCCGGGGAGATGGGCCTGAACAGTGAAGGCAACACCTGCCGGAAGTGACGGGCGAGGCGTCCCTCAGGCTGCGGGGAGCCCCCAGGAGGCGGGGTTTTCAGATCCTGTGAGAACATTATAGGGAACAACATGATGAAGGCACGATGGATTCGGCTATAGCCCACACAGAGGAGACATGCTGGGGGGCCTTCAATGCGGGGCTAACCTGGGGGGATGCTAGATAGTTTACATGGTGTCAGGAGGCCCTGGCTGGTGGGGCTTAGTTGGTTGGAGTGCCCTTCCAGACACCAAAAGGTGGGGGGTTCGATTCCCAGTCAGGGCACATACCAGCTTGTAGGTTCAATCCCCCACTGGGGTGTGTGCAAGAGACAACTGATCAATCTCTCTCTCTCTCTCTCTCTCTCTCTCCCTTCCTCTCTCTAAAATCAATTTAAAAAAGAGGTCAACTGTTGTGAGTTTTTTACTGTGTCTCTTGGTGTTTTTCTGTCAGCAAACTGGAATATCTTTTGTTCTGATCATTGAACTAATACAGACTACATTTTGAAAAAAATCAAGCAATATAAAATGGGGGAAGGGAGGCAAAGATGGGAATATTAAAGAATGGAGGAACCAAGGATGGGTATGCTAGAGAGTGGCGGACCAAGGATGGGTATGCTAGAGAGTGGGGGACCAAGGGTGGGTATGCTAGAGAGAGGAGAGACCAAGGATGGGTATGCTAGAGAGAGGAGAGACCAAGGATGGGTATGCTAGAGAGAGGAGAGACCAAGGATGGGTATGCTAGAGAGAGGAGAGACCAAGGATGGGTATGCTAGAGAGAGGAGAGACCAAGGATGGGTATGCTAGAGAGAGGAGAGACCAAGGATGGGTATGCTAGAGAGAGGAGAGACCAAGGATGGGTATGCTAGAGAGAGGAGAGACCAAGGATGGGTATGCTAGAGAGAGGAGAGACCAAGGATGGGTATGCTAGAGAGAGGAGAGACCAAGGATGGGTATGCTAGAGAGTGGGGGGACCAAGGATGGGTATGCTAGAGAGAGGAGAGACCAAGGATGGGTATGCTAGAGAGTGGGGGACAAGGATGGGTATGCTGGAGAGTGGGGGGAGGGAGGGTCGAGGATGACAGTGTTGGAAAGAGGGGGCATCAAGCGTGCAGGGCATGGGGCTCATGGCCTCACAGGTAGGCTCCTGCCAGACCCCGAGGGGTGTCGGAGGCCTGGCTCTGACCCATCACCACTCCGGCATCTGGAAGCCCATTTGCAAGTTCTCCGGTGGAAAACGTGCGCATTAACGGCGAGCTCTGTGCTCATCAGAGTCCTAATTTCCACTGGTTTTTGGTTTTCAGCTCCATAAATCCTAAGTGTGCCTTTCATTTCGTTTTCCCGGCCTTTGAGGACATCTGTTTGGCATTTGCCTTGTACGATGGGAAGGTGGGAAGGGGTGCCAAGTCAGTTTCTTTTTAACTTCTCTGCATTGAAGTGAGAGGCCACAAATGTGCCCCAGGGCAGGGGTCCCGGCCGCTCCCCGCCCTGCGCCCGCGGCTCGCCCGCCCTCCTCAGGTGCTTATGAAGATGGCTCGGTTTCAAGCCAGTGTATTAAACCACCATCCACATGCCAACATGGGCAGCTTCACCTGGTTTCAATTTATGGTCTTTAGCATGTTGTAATATGGATGTTATCTGCATGTACTGGGATAGTCAGTTTTTTCCTTTTCTGTTCCTTCCGATGAGCCTTGCTCTGCCTGTACATTTCCATTGTGATTTGGCCCAAGATTCCTGAGCGGGACCTGTGGCCTTCGCGGGAGGGGACGGATGCTCACATCACGTTCCCAGTTGCTGCTTGGGACCCATGGTGTCGCGAGGCCCTGGGGACAGAAATTCTACTGAACACCTACTATGTGTCATTGGCTACTGTCTTTGCCATTTTTCTACTCTCTCTCGTTTTTTATTTTTCTTCTAGCAAACTGGAACACCTTTTGTCCTGATTGTAAAACTAATAGAGGCTACACTTTGAGAAAAATCAAGTAGTATAATATGGATTTAGCAGATTGCAAACACTCCTATGTTTATCCTAAAGGGATAATCACTCTTCAGTGTGGTTGGTGTGTCCTCCCAGGTTACCTATGCAGTATTCCGAAAATATATGTCAGCCCTGGCTGGTGTTGCTCAGTGGATAGAGCGTCCGCCTGCAGACTAAAGGGTCCTGGGTTCAATTCCGGTCAAGGGCACATAGCTTGGTGCAGGCTCCTCCCTGGCCTGGGCCCTGGTGGGGGGATTGTGCAGGAGGCAACCAATCGGTGTGTTTCTCTCACATTGATATTTCTCTCTGTCTTTCCCTCTCTCTTCCACTCTCCCTAAAAATCAATGAAAAAATATCCTCGGGTGAGGATTTAAAAAAAAAAAAAGAAAGAAAATACACAAATCAATGCTTATCACAAGGATTTTGCAAACACGAAGCCATACCGTGGTTGCGCTCCGTCACCTGGTGAGTGATCTAACGTAGTTTCCCCCCAGGTCGCTGGATGCAGTGCTATTCAAGGAGTGACGCATGTTTTACCGCAGGGCGGGCACCCTGCTCGAACCTGGCCTCTACCGGTGAGCGGATATGTGTGCTCTCATCCCTGTGCACAGGGGGCCTGGACCTCCTCCTCCAAACCCTGTGCCTCTGGCTCGGATCACTCAGCAGCTCCGTCCACCGATGGAAGTGCTGGGTCAAAGGGTAGAAACGGTGCTGATTGGAATCACCAAGTCCACATGCAATCACCAAATCACCAATTTCTTTTTTCCTTTATTGATTTTCAGAGAGAGGAAGAGGGAGAGAGAGAGACAGAGAGAAAGAGAGAGAGAGAGAGAGGAACATCGATGAGTGTGAAACATCACTGATCAGCTGCCTCCTGCACACCCCCTTCTGGGATGGAGCCTGCAGCCCTGGCATGTGCCCTGACCGGGAATCAAACCGGTGACCTCTTGGCTCCAGGGTTGACGCTCCATCGCTGAGCCACACCAGCCGGGCTGGTTGAACCGATTTCCACGCCACTAACTGTGCAGGAGAGGACCTCTCCCCACCCTCAGCTCACACCTAATTCACACTTGAGCTACCCCCGCGAGAGAAAGCGGCATTTCTCCTGCCCCGGGACACTGAGGCTGAGAGCTAAAGTCCTCCGGTCAGAGAGCAGCCTCGCCCGCAACACACCCAGAGCCAGGGAGAGGGTTCAGCCCAGGGGTCCCGTAAAGACGGGGGGCGGGACTCCGGGTTACACGTGGCACAGAGCCCCGGTCTCCACACGTGTCAAATGGGAACCCAGGGATGGGGGGGGGGGCGCGGGGGGTTGCAAGCTCTGGGCTGTCCTCGCCCCAGACTGGGGGCTGCATAGAAACCTGCCCACAAACTGAGAAGGGAAGGCCAGGTGGGCACACAGGGCCCCAGTGCGTGAGCTGGACCAGGGCGCCCCCTCCAGGCGGAAGCAGCCTGGCACCTGCACCCTTCCTCAGTTTCCCCGTCTGTCAGATAGGAGGTGCCCCCCCCCCCCACGCCCAGGGCCTGCCATGGGTAAACCCACAGAGGCGGCACGCAGACGTTTCTGGCTGTTTTTCTCCCCATGAGGACTCTGGGCCTAGCGCCTGCCCACCCCGCCAGGCGGTGGCCCCCACCCTCCAGCCGGGGAGCCCCATCATTTCCCCGCCCCGCCCTGGCCTGTGCTCCCGGCTCTGCTCACAGGCAAGCGGCAGCCTTTTTATTGAGTTATAAACCAGGGTCGCTTTTGGACTGGGTTGGGGGAAAGGCCTGGAAACTTGGTAATCTGAACTTCTCAGGTTGGGAGACAGGTCTTGCTGCTGGGAGAGATAATGAGGGCTGTGTTTGCAAGTGCTAAATTATTTTCATTTTTTCAGACGGTGCCAGAGGCGCCTGGCTCTGCCCCGTGTCCCCCCC
>NW_005353379.1:455658-458172 GCF_000412655.1 Myotis brandtii
GCACCCAGCGGAAGGGACTGGCCAGGCTGGGGCCCCAGCCACCCAGCCAGAAAGTGATGCAAGGGCTCTCTGTCCCCATCTCCTCTCCGGGCTGTGGGGAGCGGGACCTGGGGGGGGGGGCATCGTTGTGAAACCGACAAGACTTCCTCGTCTACCCAAGCCCACCAGGGACAGGGCGGGGGCCCGGGTCTACGTGTGTCCTGGTGTAATTCACGCGTGACCTTGGGCAGGTTACACACCGGCACAGGGCCCCAGTCTCCACACACGTGAAATGGGAACCCGGAGCCCCGCCCCCTTCTTTACAGGATCACGGGGCGGAACCCCCTCCCTGCAGAAGGAACGCCACCTGCCTGTGCCCAGTCCCTGGCCACCACCCCAACCCTAACGCAGGAGCTAATGTGAACCCTAACGCCGCTCCTGCCTCGCAGGCCTCTGGAGCTTCCTGCACGTTGTCTCCCACAGTCGCAGGCGTAAAACCAGGAGGGGGTGCTCCCAGGGCTCACCCCAGGCCCTGCCGCGCCCCAGGCTTGTCGCGATGGCCAGTGGGTGGGGACGTGAAAGGCACAGGCCGCAGGGCCTGGACCCACCTCGGTCCTGCCGTGGGCAGTTCTCCCCCGGCCCCACCCCGGCCCCGGACGTGATGCAGGGGAGGGATTTGAACCCGCAGCCCAGCCTCTCAGGTGGTGCGGAGAGACTCAGGCACAGCTCACGGGAAGGCCGGGCGGGGAGCCCTGCGGCGTTGTCACTCGTCACCGAGGGGCCCAGGTCACCCGCCGTCCCCGCTCCATGCTCCAGGCCTGGCTTTACGTGGGCCTGAGTGGGGCAGCCCATTCCTCGCAGGCAAAGTGCAAGCCGTGACCAATCGGAAGTTCCTAAGCGCCGTCTCGCCCCCCTCACCCCCGCCTTCCCGCCCGGTGCCAATGGAGAGCGTGCACCGTGCCAAGACCCTGGGGCCTGCAGCGCGGACCTGGCCCGAACTGCACAGCGTCCCGCACAGCCCGGCCTCTTCCAGACGCGGCTCCCTCTGCCCCAGGCCCCTCGGCCGGGCTCTGGATCCCGTCAGGGCGCCGGCGTCTTCCCTTTCCTTCCTGGAGAAGGTGACATACAAGCCTGCGAGCACCGCGCCCGCGCTCCTGGACACGAGTCAAAACTCGAGTCCGATCCATCTGAGATCAGCCTTCATTTTCTAATTGGACCGCACGGCCGGGGTCGAGCCGGCGGCGGGTCACGTCGCCTGTCACCGCTGGTGCTGATGGGAGAAATGGCTCTTCCAGGGGATCTGCAGAGAAGGGGATACCCCATGATTCCCGGGGCCACATGCCTCCGTGGCGACTCACTGCAGAGGGGCCTGTGTCCGGCCCGTCATGCGTGGCCGGGACCCCACAGGCAGGCCTGAGGGGACCTTTCCCCTCCACCCTTATTCTCGGACCGGAAACTCCCTCTGCATTTGTATCCCAATCTGAAGAGCTGCTCTGCACCTCCGCCCCGTTCAGAAGGCCCATTTCTGAGACTCCTTCCCGACTCCCCACCCCCTTGGTGACAGTGGGTCTGAGGTGTCCCTGCACCTTCCTCGCCCGTCTAGAGACCCCTCCCCCCCACCCCCGGCTCCTTTGCACCCCAGAGCACCCCCGGGGTGGGCGGAACACCTCGTCCTCCTCCTCCTCCTGTGTCCCCAGAGCCAGCACCCGGCACCCAGGCCACCAGGAGGTGCCCGGAAGGCTTGGTGGAGGAGTAAATAATGATTACTTTTGTTATTCGTGTAAAGCAGTGATTGTCAACCAGTTGGTTTTGAGCACCTACCCCAGCCCCTGGGTTCACCCGGCAATGTCTGGGGCGCTTTGGGTTGTCACAATTCTGGAGAGTAATGCCCAGGGCATCTACTGGGCAAAGGCAGGGCTGTACGCTATGACTTCCGTGGGCCCTACCCATTTTCACTACGATGAGCCCCTTCTTCTATTAAAAAAAAAAAAGCCCTGGCCCGTTTGGCTCAATGGATGGAGCATGGGCCTGCAGACTGAAGGGTCCCGGGTTCGATTCCGGTCAAGGGCATGTGCCTCGGTTGCAGGCTCCTCCCTGGCCCTGGCCCTGGTCGGGGCTCGTGCAGGAGGCAACCCATCCGTGTGGTCCTCTGACATCGGTGTTTCTCTCCGTCTCTCCCTCTCTCTTCCACGCTCCCTAAAATCAATGGAAAATTTCCATGGGGGAGGATCGAAACAAACCAACACATTAAAGAAATTATCTCTTAAAATGCAGTCGGTGTGAGGCAAATTACAATCCAAGCTGGGTTCGCTGTTCTATCTTCTTTGCTGTGATCTTCATTTTCTTCTGGCTTTAATGACCATGAAAGCATTTCCGGGAGCCCCTAGGGAATCGGGAGCCCAGGCCCTGGGTCTCGGTGACCTTGGGGAGCGGCCCCGGGCGGAGGCCAGGAGCCTGGGAAAGGTGCTCCGATGTGCAGAGCCACCCAGGCTGGGAGCACCCGGCCAAGGTCGCAGCCGTGCCGAGGGGCCGTCG
>NW_005353379.1:458773-459808 GCF_000412655.1 Myotis brandtii
AGGGTGAGAGAGGAAGAGGAAGAGGAGAGGGAGGGAGGGAGATGCACACTCATTTTACGGAATTGGCTCACGCAACATAGAAGCTAATGAGTCCAGACCCTGCAGGGCAGGCTGGCAGCCGGGAGCCAGAGCCACAGCTTGAGCCCACGGCTGGCACAACCCTTCCTGCTGGGGGCGGTCAGTCTTCCTTCCAGAAGGGCCTTCACCTGATGGGGGGGCGCCCACCACATTAGGGGGAGCAGTCTGCTTCCCTCAAAGTCCACCCATTTGAATGTCAATCACACACAAAACAAACTCCTTCACAGCAGCAGCCAGTACCGGGGACTGTGGTTCAGCCGGTTGACACATGGAATCCACCGTCAGGGCTCGGCATTCCTTTGTCCTCGGCTGCCCCTCTGTCTCTGAAAGACCCGTGGGCACCACGCCGCAGGGACGCACACAGGTTCCACCTCAAAGCAGGCAGTTACGGGCTCCGCATCCTGACGGTGCCCCAGGGTCTGCACACGTGGGCGCGGGGGCCGCGCAGAGCCCTGGGGGCATCGCCATCCTCCTCGGACAGGCCGGGCCCGGTCCAGCCCCCAGCTGGTTAGCAGCAGAGCAGACCTCAAATGCGGCCTCTCTGAGCCCGAAGCTGTGCCCTGTGGAGCCCCCAGCAGCTGCCTGGGCAACCCCAGGGGAAGGAGGGAGGGAAGAGCCCGGCATCAAATCGGAAACTAGTGGGAACCCTGGCCAACCCTTCACTGTCCTGCTTCTCTTGTTCACACACCCCCACACACACACTCACACTCACACACACACACACACTCACACACACGCACACACTCTCACACATTCACATGCACACACTCACACTCACACTTACATGCATTCTCGGGCAAGGACCCACGGCTGCTGCTCTGGGACCTCCAGCCGGGCCTCCCACTGCTGCCATCTCCTTGGGGCGGACAGCCCAGCGACGGGAGGGCCTGGCGGGCCTTTGGAGGGCCCAGGCCTCTGCTTTCTGCATCTCTTGGGTCAACTGGGATCCAAACTCCT
>NW_005353379.1:459906-460362 GCF_000412655.1 Myotis brandtii
TCCCCAGCGGTGGGGGGGAGGGGGGGGCGGGGGAGGGCACAGGAACCAGCAATAACCTACGTGAGGGCCTCCTGGGAGTGGTGCCAAGTGGCACACACACCAGGCTGATGACCACAAGCAGCAGCGGCGGCATCCTCAGCGCCGTCCAGCTCCGGCCGCCCTGGAGGGGGAGGGAGAGGCCGGAGGCAGCGCCTCCCACCCTTTGTTCTGCCCCTTCTCCCAAACGCCTCCCAGGCCAGAGATTTCCAGGGCGATTCCCCTTTCTCGCCTCCAACGTTCCTATTTACGGTCTGCCAGTGCTGGCAGCCATGTGGCTGAGGACTTTTTCTCATTTTCACCCGAAGGCCCAGAGCCATGACATCATCCTGAACGTCCCGGCTTGTTCACAACACAGCCGCCTCGCGCGCAGACACCTGCTCGATTCTCCGCATGACGTGCGAGGCCGAGAGGTCAGCT
>NW_005353379.1:460456-467561 GCF_000412655.1 Myotis brandtii
GGCCACAGGCGGGCGGGGGAACCGGCCCTTCCCCACGCGTGAGGGCGCAGGGCTTTCTTTTCTTTAAAAATATGTTTTTAGAGCTCAGTTGGTTGGAGCATCACCCCGATGCACCAGGTGCGGGTTCGATCCCCGGTCGGGGCACATACCAGGATCAACCAACGAATGCATAAACACGTGGAACAACAAATCGATGTTTCTCTCTCTCAAAAATAAAATAAAAAATCAATAAAAATAAAACAAAGAGCTAAGGAAAACCATTTCATTCTGACTAACACCTATGCGTCTCGGTTTCCTCATATGTGAAGTGGACAAAATATAGGGTGTGCCCCCCGGCGGATGTATAGACACACTTTGAATAATTATAAAGGCGGTGCTAACTAAAACACATTACATTTTAAGAAGTGAGCTCCCAGCGGTCACGTGTGTGAGCATTTACGTGGGGACACCGTGGGTTCAGCTGTGCCGGCCTGAGAGACTCAGCTCACGCAGGGCCTGGCGCGCGGCGAGTGGTCGGGAACGGCAGCCTTTGCGGTTACTCTCATTGCCTCCGAGTGTGCCTCCCGGACGTTAAAGCTCTGCGCTTTGGTGCTGCGAGTCCTCCCGGAAGGCCCTTCACCGACGGCAGAGACCACCGTCCAGTCACCCGTCTCTGGGCCCCGTTTCCACGTTTGCACAATAGATGGTGCCGCTGGATCGGAGCTCGGGCTGCTTGCCTCGGCCAGTCGGAGTGCAGGCATGTTTGGTGTCTGGCCTGCTTTTTTTCTCTCTCTTATAATTAAAATCTATTTCTCATGGATGAAAATGAGATGATTTTGTCTAAAAATTTGAAGTTTCTAGCCCCAGCTGGTGTGGCTCAGTGGATAGAGAGTCAACCTATGAACCAGGAGGTCCCGGGTTTGAGTCCGGTCAAGGGCACGTGCCCGGGTTGCGGGCTCGATCCCCAGTGGGGGGTGAGCAGGAGGCAGCCGATCAACGATTCTCTCTCATCAATGATGTCTCTGTCTCTCTCCCCCTCTCCCTTCCTCTCTGAAATCAATAAAAATATATTAAAAATAATAATAAAAATAAAAATCTGGAGTTCTAGCATCTCTTGAAGAATAAAAGATTTAGCAGTACTGGGCCCGTTTCACTCCTGCCAATCATGTGGGGGAGCTGAGCAGCACCTACCCACATCCCTGGGGCATGTGCTCTCAATTCTCCACAGTCCCCACCACGCCCTCTTGCCTGCTTCACTCACGTGTCTCATTTCTGGCTCCTGTGGACATTGGACGGTACAGCGTTTATGATGTATGGGCTCCCTGGCTCCTTCCCCCTCTCCTCGTCTGGGAATCCTGGAAACCATGAGTGACTCCTGAAAGAGGAAACGTCCTGGATGAATCACAGAGAGCACCTCACTCCCGGTGATTTGTGCAGCCCTGGCTGGAAACAGAAGCTCCCCTGGACTTGGAGGGAGAGGCTCTTTGGGAGAAATCCACGGCCAACGTGCTCCGTAGTTCGCAAACCCCATGAAGACAGTGGGCAGGCCCAGGGCTGAAGAGGCCAAGAGCGGGAGGCCTCACGGGACGGTGCCTGGGGGCGCCCCAGGGCACAGCCGCGCCCGGCAGTGGCACCAATCTACCCTGTGGGGCCGCCTGACTTATGCACCAGGCACCTGACGCAGACCCCCAGGAAGGAGGGGGGCTAGAGGGGTGAGTGGGGGTGCCATGCAGACACAAAAACTAGAAAAACAAATCGCACTGTGGTCCAGCGCAGACACAGAGGTGAACCTTCCCAGTCAATCTCCCCAGGACATCTCGGGGTGCCCCCCAAATTCTCTCCCCAGGTGTTGCTCAGTGCCCGCCCACCCGCAGCCGGCGACGAGCCCACGATGTGGACAGAGCTGGCACTTAACCACGAACCCAACCTCGGACACGTCCCCGTGTCCCCGAGCCTCAGTGTCCTCATCAGAAAAGTGGGGCGGTGAGCACGCCGCCCCCGGGGTGGCTGCGCTTTGGTCCCCGGGACTCTATGGCCACGCCTCCGGCCACAGTGACAGACCTGCAGCCCAGGGCGGCAGTGGGTTGGCTGGTGGACGGGCCTGTGGCTGGCGCAGATGGGAGCCCAGGAATCCGATCCAGGGGGAAGCTATTAAAGACAGCCCCGCGGCGCAAGCACAGGGTGCTCTCCAGCCCCGGGAGCAGACACTAACACCGCGCTGGCCTCCTGGGGGGAGGGGGGGCGGGAGGCGGCGCTGGAAGGGTTGGGTTGTCACTTCTGGGGATAACCCGGGCGCACAGCCCGCTCCCCACACGTGAGCTGAGCTGCGGGCCGCGGAGCAGTTGGGCCGTGGTCTGGGGCCCTGAGAAATGCGCATTACCTCGTTCTTTCTGGCTTCTCGCCTGGAAAGTTCCTAATGACCCGATCTCCTAGGAAGAGCTGTTTTTGAAGGAATAATGTGTGTGAGCGATTGAAGTCAGAAAGTGCCTTACACGGCGCTCCAGGACTGAGCAGGGGCCCAAGGTCAGGCGGCGCTGCCGTCCCAGGAGCGTTCGCTGTGGCAGAGTGCTCGCACAGTGTGTACCTGGCGCGTAGTGAGTGCTTAGCGGGTGCTGAAGTGGGTGCAGGCCCGGCCGGGACACGTGCAGACACGGGGCACCTTCACTCGGTGTCTGGGAGAGACACTCCGTGCTAAAGGGCAAATGGTCACCTTATAATGTCACGTCCAAAGAGCAAAGTGCAAGTGGCCCAGAGGGGCCTGGACGGTGTGGCTCAGTGGGTAGAGCGTCGGCCTGCGAACTGAAGGGTCCTGGGTTTGATTCCCGGTCAGGGCACCTGCCTGGGTTGGGGGCTTGATCTCCAGGGTGGGGTGTGCAGGGGGCAGCCGATCCATGATTCTCTCTCATCACTGATGTTTCTATCTCTCTCCCTTCCTCTCTGAAATCAATAAAAACATATTTAGAAAGAAAAAAAATGGTCCCGAGGCAGCGATGAAACAGCAGGAGAATGAGGACCGAGAAGGGCAAGGTGGGCGACTTCACATCTCCTTCCTGTGGCGCTCATGACACACGCACGGAGGAGGTGCAGGCCACGGAGGCCCCGGTGCGTGTCCCTGTCCCACCACAGGCTGCCTGGTCTCTTTCTAGTGGAAACCACCCACTAAACACCCACTAAGCACCCACTCTGCCACGCCCATGGGGGGCCCCAGTCCCTGCTGCCAGGTCTTAAAGGGAGGACTCAGTGTCACAGCCTCTGAAATGGGAAAATGGCGAGGCGTGTGCCCAGGGCACGGGCGGGGAGGGCATGCGGGGTTGGAGCTCCCTATGACATGAGGACGAGGTCCCCCAGGGTCCCCCACCGAGGGGCCAGGGACGAGGCCGTGGGGCAGCCTTGACGGCAGTGCCGTGCCCAAGGCCGTCCCTGTTCGCCCTCTGCGGGGCTCTGAGGAGGACGCCCCTTCAGAACTAGGACAAGCTGGCCCGGGCCCAGAACCCCCCGACAAAGAAAGCGCTGGAACTGGACACCGGCGCGGAGCTCTCGGCAGCTCCGGCACCGCCATGGCCATCTCCTCCCAGTCTGCACTCCGCGTGGCACGTGGCGGGCCAGCCTCGGCTCCGTGGACGGCAGTGAGAAGAGGCTCTTTCTCGCTTCCTCTTCCTTCCCTGTGAATTTCAGAATGTGCCCGGAGATTGGGGCGCTCTGAGACTTTAGGCTGAGCCACACCCGTCCCGGGGTTCTCTGTGAGAAACATCTGAGAACCCTCCGTAACGGGGAGGTGGGGTCCAGACACTCAGGCCAAAAGGTGTGCTGCGTTATAAGAGGTTCGTGCACATGATCGGCCGATAGGTCTCGCTCGGCTGCTTCGTTTCTAAACAAATGCATTTGTTTAACCTGGGCAGCAGCTTGCAGAAACATGAAGGAAGCCATCAGGCAGATGCAGGGGGACACGCCCTGGGAGCTGGCCCGCCGCCTTAGGCCTGGCCTCCGTGCTGTGCAGATGACCGCCCCTCCGCGGCCTGGGATCGGGGTGCTCTCTGGGGTTCCTGCTAAGCCCCAGCTTCCCTGGGGACTGGGATTCCTGTGCTCCACAGAGCTGCCGGCCCCGGAGTCTTTCCTCGGGCTACGTGGTGCCACTTTAAGTTCTAGGGCTGCGGAACCACAATGACAAAAGGGAGCGAGCGCTGGCAGGTGGCAGGGAAATGCCATCGGAAGCCAGAGCACAGCCAAAGCCTCGGTGAGGTGAGCGGTGAGCGGTGAGCGGAGGGACTCAGCCGCTGGGAGGCGAGCCTTCTGCAGAGGCAGCCAAGGGGGGGCGGGCCAGCTGAGGGTGGGTTCCTTCCTGCGGAGGGAACGGGAACGTGGGCTCAGAGTCTGAGGCGGGTCGGGAGCGGCCAGAGGTGGGATGCTGGGCAGTCGCTGTTGCAGCTGCGAATGCCAAGGGGCAGCCCATGTGAACTCGCAAGGAAAAGGCAACAGGAATGGGAGCAACCACCCGGGAGGGCTCTCCTGGGGCCACCGCCCCTGCACCCCAGCCTGTGCCCTCCGTGCGGTGCAGGGAGGCGCGCTTCCTTCAGGAAGGATCCCGGAAACTCAACAGACAGACAGGCACGAAGGCGTTTGCTGGGCTGGTAGGTACGTAGACAAAGTCCACTAGCGTTGGTAGAAATTGCCAAGTTAAGTCTCCAGATCATATATTCCAGCTGAAACTGTGACTTAAAACCTCTGCCCTTCCAGGAATGTTGTGTGCTCAGTGTGTGTACTTTTTAAAGTATTTTTATTGATTTCAGAGAGGAAGGGGGAGAGAGAGAGAGAGAGAGAGAGAAAAACATCAATGATGAGTGAGAATCATTGACCAGCTGCCTCCTGCATGTCCCCCACCGGGGATGGAGCCCGTAACCTGGGCGTGTGCCTGGACCGGGAATCAAACTGTGACCTCCTGGTTTGTAGATTGACGCTCAACCCCTGAGCCACGCGGGCCGGGCGGTGTTATGTTTTGTGAAGAATAGTTTGGTTACTATCCTTCAAACATCTGAGGACACCTGGGAAGGGCAGTAAAGGCAGAGTGTTCCCATCCCCTGGGTCCCTGAGCTCGTCCGTAACAGGTTAGAACAGGGAAAAGCTGGTTCCCAGCACAAGAATGAACTTTCAGGAAATGCCTTACTGAGTCGCACGGAAAGGAGAGCATCCTTGGCTCTGATATGGGAACGCCACGGTGTCTTTAGAAAAATCCTTCTGCTGCTGAAAACCCTCGAGTCAGATCCTCACGAGAAAATACTGTTTGCCGCATTGGGAACAAGGATCACTTTAACTCTCTTAAGAGTCTGTTTCCTTTATTCATATACGTCATCCTGTTTCTGTTTTTGCTTTGACTGCCGGGAAGCTCAAAGTGAAATGATCTGTTTAACACCAGTTATTATATCAGCCAGAATTTACAGTATGATCCCTTTCTACTTTAATATTCTTTAACAATCCTCAGTAACAATTGTAATAGTCCTATTATGTCTGAGCCTGCTGTGTCTGTTATGTATAAGATGTATTATAGATGGTATCGATTACATCAGGTCTCTTGTTGCTTACAATGGACAGATACCCAAACCAAATTAGCTTAAGGAAGGGAAGGTGAGGGGACATAGTGCCTCATTTATCTGGAAAGTTGAAACTTTCAGGGCAGATTTGATCATAAAACCCGAGTGGGAATGAGTCAAGTAGACACAGAGCCAGCCTGGAGGACTCCCAGTGATCAAAGTCGAACACTTTGAACAACAGAATAAATAGCATAGGACTGAACTATACCCCAAAGTATAAAACAAACATGCACGAGTCCATTCTTATATCAGTGACTAAATAAACACATACACAGGGACCAGAAGCAAATCCTCCTTATGAAAGAGATGCACATTATGTATGTGGACACTGCCTTTGCAGGAGGTAGAGTTTCCTTAGCCTCCCGCCACCCCCCACCCCCGGGAGGTGGGCTAGGGTTAGTGATTTGCTTCGGAAGAGCGAGGCTTGAAAAGGGGAAGAGGGACCCGGACAGTAGCCCCCGGCCTGCCCACCGCCCGCGTCCCCGCTGCTGAGTCACGCCGAGTGCCGGGAGGAGAAGGGCCCTTCGCTTCCGTGGCACCTGGCACTGTGCTCTTCCCCAACTCGCAGCCTCCGTGCAGCCAGGAGAGAAGCATGGGCCGAGCCCGAGCTGGGGAATGTTCCACAGCGTCCCTGCCAGCCCAGCAAGGTCACGGAGAGAAGGAAAGACTGAGCGACTGTCACAGACCGAGGGGGAGGAGCCGTGTGACGGAACGCCGTGCGGGGCCGGGACTGGGAAGAGGACGTTCTCGGAAACACTGGGAAATCCTGCGAACGGCCGAGTGTAGTGGAGCAGCAATGTGCCAAGTTCGGTTCTTTCTTCTTTTTTTTTTTTAAATGTATTTTTACTGATGTCAGAGAGGAAGGGAGAGGGAGAGAGAGAGAAACATCAATGATGAGAGAGAATCATGGACCGGCTGCCTCCTGCACGCCCCCCACTGGGGATCGAGCCTGCAACCCGGCACGTGCCCTGACCGGGAATCAACCGTGACCTCCTGGTTCCTAGGCCGGGCAAGGTGGGGTTCTCACTTGTGACAAATGGACCCCCTGCAGGTGTGATGTCAGATGCTAATCACGGGGAACCGGGGAGGGACACACGGAGCTCTCTGTGCCGCCGCCCTTGTCCACGCGGGCAGCTGGAATGCCGTCGGCCGGGTGCGTGCAGACAACAGACTCTTCCTTCTCACTGTCCGGGGAGCTACAAGTCCCAGACCAGGGGCCCGGCTTGCTCAGTTCCGGGGAGGGTTCTCATCCTGGTTTGCAGCGGCTGCTTTCTCGTTGTGCCCTCACAAGGCAGACAGAACAAGAGGAATCCGTGTCTCCTTATTTTATTTTATTCTAAATCCTCGCCCGAGGATATTTTTCCATTGATTTTTAAAGAGAGTGGAAGAGAGCCCTAGCTGGTTTGGCTCAATGGATAGAGCGTCAGCCTGTGGACTGAAGGGTCCCAGGTTCGATTCCGGCCAAGGGCACATGACTGGGTTGCAGGCTCGATCCCCAGTAGCGGGTGTGCAGGAGGCAGCCAATCAATGATTCTCTTTCA
>NW_005353379.1:467732-473573 GCF_000412655.1 Myotis brandtii
ATCAATGTGAGAGAAACACATCAATTGGTTGCCTCCTGCACAAGCCCTGACCAGGGCCCGGGCTGGGGAGGAGCCTGCACCGAGGTATATACTCTTGACCAGAATCAAACCCGGGACCCTTCAGTCTGCAGGCCGACGCTCTATCCACTGAGCCTGCTGGCCAGGGTCTGTGTCTCTCTTTATAAGGACACAAATCCCGTACCCAAGGGCTCCACCCTCATGGCCTAATTCCCTCCAAAGGCCCCACCCCCAACACCATCACACTGGGGATGAGGGTTTCAACCTAGGAATCGTGGAGGGACACGAACACTGCCTCCACAGCTATATTTGCACCTTCTCCATAAATTTAAAATTATTCTAAAAACAGCTTAAAACTATTGGGAAGATGACTTCATAAGTTATATAAATGCCTAGCCACTGCTGTGCCCCTGAAACTAATATAATATTGAACGCCAACTGTAAATGAAAAGTGTTTTTGTTTTAATGAAAAACCAAAGGGACAAACTGAAAATAAATAATGAAATGGTAGACCTGAATCCAGTCGTCTCAATCACAGAAATCTTAGTGGCCTAAACACTCCAATTAAAAACTAGAAGGATCAGAACGGGTAAGAGAGACCCGCCTAGCCCTGGCCGGGTGGCTCAGTGGGTTGGAGCGCTGTTCTGTGCACTAAAGGTTTTGGGCTTGATTCCCGGTCAGGGTACATCCCTGGGTTGCCGGTTCAATCTCAGTTTGGGACACATACGGGAGGCAACCGATTAAAGTTTCTCTCTCACGTCGATGTTTCTCCCCCCACCTTCTCTCTCTCCATTCCTCTTCTCTCTGAAAATCCATAAAAATAAATAAGTAAAAATAAGAGAGACTCAACTATATATTGTCTAAAAGTGATGTACTTTCATTATAAAGACAGATAGATTGAAAGTAAGTGTATGGAAAATAATTTACCATACCCAAAGTGAGCCTACGCAGGATGGGGCGACGATATTAATGTCAGGCAAGATGCACTTCAAGGCAAAGGGTGTAGAAGAGAGAAATTACATATAGACACACAGGTCTAATCCTATATAATAAAGAGGTAGTATGCAAATTAACCCTCATACCCTCACAAGATGGTTGCCTACAACCAGGCCAGCACAGGGGGTTAGTGAGGGACGACCAAACGACTGAACAAGCAGGCTGCGTGGGGCGACCAGGCCGGCAGAGGGGGCAATGAGGGGCGATCAGGTCAGGAAGGGCGCGCAGTTAGGGGCGACCAGGCAGGCAGGCAGGTGAACTATTAGGAACCAGCGGTCCAGGATTGTGAGAGGGATGTCCAACTGCCAAGGATCGGGCCTAAACCGGCAGTTGGACATCCCCTAAGGGGTCCCGGATTGGAGAGGGTGCAGGCTGGGCTGAGGGGACACCCTCCCCGCCCCCCCGGGCATGAATTTCATGCACTGGGCCTCTAGTCTATAATAATAAAAGGCTAATATGCAAATGGTCATGATGACCTCACGCTGTAACGACCAATCAGCAGGAGGTTGCGTGGGTGGCAGGGTGGGTGGGCAGGGCTGTGTGTACCCATCAAGGGACGTGAGGCTGCGTCCCCCTTGCCCTGGCCAGTTTGGCTCAGTGGATAGAGCTTCAGCCTCCAGACCAAAGGGTCCCGGGTTTGATTCCGGTCAAGGGCACATACCTTGTTTGCAGGCTCCTCCGTGGTCTGGGCCCTGGTCGGGGCATGTGCAGGAGGCAACCAATTGGTGTGTTTCTCTCACATCGATATTTCTCTCTGTCTTTCCCTCTCTCTAAAAGATCAATGGAAAAATATACTCAGGTGAGGATTAAAAATAATAATAATAATAAAATTAAAAATAAAATACACCCGGTGAGGATTAAAATAATAATAATAATAAAATTAAAAATAAAATACACCCCCTCAAACCCAAATCTTGGGGATTCATACCTTCTGGCCTTCCTGCATTCCTTACTCCACCAGACACACACACACACAGAAACAGAATCACATAGACACACACAGACAGAAGCATACAGACACATAAATACACACACACTCACTCAGACACACACGCCTTTGGGCACAGGGATAACTCTCCGTTTGAAGTGTTTTTAGAGAATATATTACACGGATTTTACGTCAGCTAATGAAATATTAGGTAAGATATTTCATGAATAATTAATGTTAAATAAGCAGAGCACTCGGCTTTGTGCTCAAATCAGCAAGCATCTGGGCAACTCACAGACTTGGGAGCCACAGCCAATCGATGTGTTTGGAGCCACTAAGTTTTGGGATGGTTTGTTACACAGCAAGAGCTGACTGATAAACACCAGATTCCTGACAGGTGAGACTCACTGTAAAGAGGCACCTTGTCTGCAAATGAAGTGTGAGTGTGACTCTAATCAAAATACAAAAGTTACTTATTTCTCTGTGATTTTAAAAATAAATTGTGAAACAAAATTAGCCACTAAAAATGTGGGGGTTGGGGGGGGTGTGGACTAATGGAGGAGAATGAGATCTTACCCCATCTGCTATGAAGAGATACCAGGATAGTTATGCAATATGGTAACAGACAAATAAATGAATGGAACACAACCAAGGGGCAGAAAAAGGTAATTGAAAGAGAGAGAGAGAGAGAGAGAGAGAGAGAGAGAGAATACAGACAAATAGAGATAATGCTCTATTACAAACCAATGGTGAGGGGTGATTGATAGGGTTCCATAGCAAACAGCATTGCAATAGCTGGTTATCACTTTGAAAAGCACAAAATTGAACTCTTACATCAGCCTAGATACTCAAATAAATTCCAGATGGATTAAAGACCTAAATGTAATCAATCAAACTGTAAAAGTACTAGAGAAAGCACAGCAGGGCTGACTATTGTCGTAATCTTGGGGTAAAGCAGGCCCTTCTAAGCAAGACATAACCCAGAAGCCATTAAGAAATAGACTCACAAGTTTCACTCCATAAAAATTAAATGCTCTGTACAGCCGAAGACCACAGACAACGCTACAACACAAGGGGCAGTTTGAAAGGGCGTGCAATCTACATACACGGGACAAAGGGCCAGCTGCCCAGACTCCTCAAAGCTCCGACAGGAAGAAAACAATCCCTGTCCCATCAAAAAAAGTGGGGAAAGGGCCCGGCCGGTGTGGCCCAGTGGTTGAGCACCCACCTGTGAACCAGGAGGTTGCGGTTTGACTCCCAGTCGGGGCGCAGGCCCAGGGCTGCGGGCTCGATCCCCAGTGTGGGGTGTGCAGGAGGCAGCCGATCAGTCAATGGTTCTCTCTCATCAGTGATGCTTCTATCTCTCTCTTCCTCTCTGAAATCAATAAAAATATGTATTTTTTAAAAGTGGGAAGGGTATGAGCAAGGGATTCATGCAACAGAGAGAAATGCAACGAGCAGTTGAAAAGGACAGCCCAGCCTCTCCACTGTGCCCCTCAGCCCGACACAAACCCACGACCCACACCTGCCATGTGGGGACGAGAGACAGGACAGCAAACCCACCACGAAATTCTGTCCCCCCGGAGCTCCCCGGGCGGGGACAGGGCGAGTGAGATCCCCGCACAGTGATCTCCGTCCGGGGGTTAACGGTGCCGGTTAAACCTCGGGAAGGGCTTCCTAACCAGCCGTGAGGACACGGCCATAAGCCGAGGTGCGTGGTCCCACTGCGCGCGGGAGGTCATCCGCAGGCGTGGGCGGTGGAGAGAGGAGCTCCAGATGGATTGTGTAATGAAACACGCGGGAAAAGCATTGTCGAGGGAGGGACGATTGTCGCCCCTCTCCAACCCCTTCTGCATGGCTTACAGTTCTGCACGGGCGTGTGTGACCTGTGCACTCCGAAAGGAAAATACGAAAAGAGGTGTGGGCGTGCACGAGTGCCTGCGTGAGGTCTGAGACGGATCTGGATGGGGATAGAGCAGTGATGGCGGACCTATGACACGCGTGTCAGAGGTGACACGCGAACTCATTTTTTTGGTTGATTTTTCTTTGTTAAATGGCGTTTAAATATATAAAATAAATATCAAAAATATAAGTCTTTGTTTTACTATGGTTGCCAATATCAAAAAATTTCTACATGTCACACAGCACCAGAGTTAAGTTAGGGTTTTTCAAAACGCTGACACGCCGAGCGCAAAAGGTTCGCCATCACTGAGATCTAGGGACGGGTACAGTGGCACAGGTACTGACGTGATTGCTGTCGACGTAGACATAGATACAGATGTTAACCCCCTCACCACTTGCTGTTTTAAAATGAACTGTCTTACCCGGCCGGTGTGGTTGAACCCATGAACCAAGAGGTCACTGGTTCGATTCCCGGTCAGGGCACATGCCAGGGCTGCGGACTCGATCCCCAGTGTGGGGCGTGCAGGAGGCAGCCATTCGATGATGTGTCTCTCGCATCGATGTTTCTATCTCTCTCTCCCTCTCACTTCCTCTCTCTCTAAAAATCAATAAAAGAATAACAGTAAATGAATGAACAAAATTCACTGTCTTTGAAACCTAGGAGCTTCCCGCCCCAGGTGGCCCACGGAGCCGCGCGCCCTAAGCCCGGAACGGAGCCGTCACCGATTTAAAGGACAGTGCCCCCCTTTAGCTGCTCCCCGACACCTGCTCCGGGAGGACACGGGAGCTCCATCCCCAGGGAGAGGCAGGGCCCATCCCTGCACCCTCCACTCGGCTCAGCCCGTGTCCCCCAGCCTCTCCTCCCTGCCCCCGCCCCCCACCCAGCCTCCTTACACCCCACCTGGACACTGTCCGTGTGGCCCCTGGGAAAGGCTGTAGGGCAGGAATCTTTTTTTGTTTTAATATATTTTTATTAATTTCAGCAAAGAAGGGAGAGGGAGAGAGAGATAGAAACATCAATGATCAGAGAGAATCATTGGGCGGCTGCCTCCTGCACGCCCCTTACTGGGGATCGAGGCCGCAACCCAAGCATGTGCCCTTGACCGGAATCGAACCCGGGACCTTCCGGTCCACAGGCCGACGCTCTATCCACTGAGCCAAACCAGCCAGGGTAGGGCAGGAATCTTTAAAACCTTTATTAATTCTACACGGAGGCGGCGGGTTTGCTCCTGGTTGGGGAGCCTGCGTATGGGAGGCCATCGATCGATCGACGTGCCGTTTCTCTCTCATATCGATGTTTCTGTCTCTCGCTCGCTCCCTCTTCCTTCCTCTCCCTTTGTCTCTAGAATCAATGAAAAAACAAGCAAACACATCCTCGGGGAGGGTTAAATAAATAAATACATAAAGCCTCTGTCAATTCCGAGGTCTCTCTCCCAGGGTAGGATAACGGTGCCCGGTGCCCGAGCAGCCGGTGCTGAGGCAGGGCCTGCAGGGAAGGTCCATGTCCTTGGGGTGCCCTCGGGCTGGCACCCCTGCTCTCCCGCACAGTCAGTTCCCAAGTCTGGCTCCTGCCCTGGCTGGAGCTCTGCCCTGTGCATCTCCGCATCGCAGCCCCCGGCAAAGGGCAAAGGGCAAAGGGCAAAGGTGATGGGGTGCGAAGGGCCAGGAGGGGGAAAGGAGGAGTGAATCGAGGGAGAGGAGAGAAAGGAAACGCAACAAGGATGAGAAAGTGCGGGCACGAGGCAGGGCCCAGAGAGCTGGCGACGGGGACAGAGACGGGCAGCCCGGGGAGGTCCAGGCAGGAAGTGGTCACATTGCATCATGGACCTTCGCCCCAGTGTTAGCTAAAAACAGCGCTGCTCCCGGGGGAACCGCATTCACACAGCCCCCAGGGCAGAGTCCGAGTGGGCCTGGGACCCAGACTCCACCGCGTGCTGCCCAAGTGCCTCCCAGGCCTGAATCGTCCCTCTAGCGGGCCTGCCTCCCCTCCCCCCAGC
>NW_005353379.1:473654-476803 GCF_000412655.1 Myotis brandtii
CGCTCACCACCACCCCCACCCCATGTCCTCACAGCCAGCACCCCAGCACCGAGCTCACAGCGCCACCCCTGACCACGCGTCCCAACTTCCCAAAGTCGTTCCTGCCAGCTTGGCCCTGGCCTGAGGCCTCGGTCCTGATGGCCGCCTCCCTGACCCTGCGATGGCTCTGAGCCTGGGCCCTCAGCCAGGCCGGCTCCCCGGCTCCCGGGCTCTGGGTACCCCTGGGAGACCCGCGCCTGGACCCCGTGCTCGGCTGGCCCTCGCCTCACAGATGCAGCTGCTACAGGGAGGCCCGGACATGTCCAGCCCCGCTTCCTCCCCCAGCCTCCTCCTGGTCCGGAACATTCCTGGCTCATCTCATCCGTTATCGCAGGCATCCATCAGGAAGTGCCTCGCGCGGGCTGGGCCGGGCCGGGTGGCGCTTTTCCAAGCTCGCAGCCCACAGGCATCCATCAGGAAGTGCCTTGCGCGGGCCGGGCCGGGTGGCGCTTTTCCAAGCTCGCAGCCCGTGTTCCATCGCGCGTGTCAGGCCTCCCAGATGCTGCGTCGGGGGGTCTGAAAAACACCGCGTAGATGCAGCAAAAATATGGACTGTGATCAACGTCCTATTCTGCCACTTCACATCCAATTCATCTGGAGGCCGCTCATCCGCCCTCGCGGGGAAGGGGGGACGCAGCCTTCATGCTTCCAGGATCTCCGCGCTCGGCCCTGGAGAGAACAGAGGGGCCTGGGTTACGAGCGCCGCTCTAGACTCAGGCAACCACGTCTCCAGAAGATGAAGTGGCCTGGCCTGCCCGTGTCCCCCTGCTCGGGAGGCAGAGCCCAGGGCCCCCCTCTTCCCTGGCCCGGAGGCAGGATCCCCTGCGCCCCTCGTCCTGCTAAAGCACGTTTACCGCTGTCTGTCGGCGGGCACATAATTTGGACCAAATGCAGACTGAGCCCGCGGGACAGTAGAGGAGGCCTGCGCGAGGCGAGGCGGCTGAATGGGGTTGACATGATTGCGAATCGCTCACTTGCAGGGAGGCTCGGAGCAGAACCAGAGCCGGCTGTCATCTGGCACCGGCTTCCGGGCCGGGCTGTGCAGGAGGCCGCTGCCCGGGCCCCTTGGCCTCTGCTCTGAAAACCAGCCGCTCTGCGACCAGGCAAAGGCGTCCTGAGTTCCAGGGGCCGCGCCCAGAACACCCCACGCGCTGGAAAGGAGCCTGGAGGTCAGCCACCCTTCGCTGCAAAGACACACCTCCCTCCGCGGCCGGCCACTGGCGGTCACCTCCATCCCATGGAGACGCTGGGCCGCCTCCAAATGACCCCTCTACTTGGAAGCCCCTGGCTGGCCCGGCCTGGAAACCGTTGCTACTTGTGGGGAGGGTTCCCCCGAGCGCTGAGCGGAGTCGCAGGCAGGGAGAAGGCCGCCGGTGCCAGCCCCGTTCCCGCGGAGCTGGCGTGTGGATTACTGAGCAGAAGGCGGCGTTTATCTGGCCCGTAACCCTCCACAGAGACGGAGAGGCTGCTGGGTAGGGACATCGGAGCTGGTTTGGGATGAAGGGATGGTGGCAGGGCCCGCACTGGGTGTTCAGAGGTAAGAAGGATGGGGAGGGGAGAGGGCAGCCCTGAGTGTGACAGATGCGGCTTCACGCTGCCTCCCTGACACTTCCTAGTGGGGCCTCCCGCTCTGAGCCGCAGGCTCCTCCTCAATCCAAGGGAACAAATGACTGTCCCCCCTCGTAGGGCGAAGGTGAGGCGCGGCCTGGACACGTCGTGTATACAGTCAGTGCTCAATGTGTGGTGGCTGCTGCTAGTAGCGTGATCAGGAGAGGCCCCTGGAGACTGGGCCGATGGCCGAAGCTCTGATGGGCAGTGCTGATGAACAAAACAGAAAAATCAGCCTGGCTGGTGTGGCTCAGTGGTGGAGCTTGGACCTATGAAACAGGTCATGGTTCGATTTCCGGTCAGGGCACACGCCCGGGTTACAGGCTCCATCCCCAGGAGGGGGCGTGCAGGAGGCAGCTGATCAATGATTCTCTCTCATCATTGATGTTTCTCTCTCTCTTCCTTCATCTCTGAAATCAATAAAAATATTTTTTTTTAAATGGGGAAAATCATGTGTGACTTACGTAATCCAGCCCCGTCCACTAGGCTGGGTCTGTCAGTTCCGTAGGTGAAGCCGATCCAAGGGCTGAAGCGTGTCCCTCCAGACTTATATGTCGAAGCCCAATCCCCAATGTGCCTGGAGATCAGGCCTTTAAGGAGGTCGTGAGGTTGAAGGGCTCCGTGAGGCGGGGCCTGGACTGAGGGGACTGGCGTCCTATAAGCAGAGGAAGCGGTGCAGGGAGGAAAGGCCGCGCAAGGACCAGGGTGAGGTGGCCGCCTACAAGCCAAGCGGCCAGGCCCGCCGACACCTCGCTCCTGCACTTCCAGACTCCAGAGCTGGAGAGACTAACTTTCCGCTCTTTAAGCCGCCCGTCCACGGGGTTTTGCTATGGCAGCCGGAGATGGCCAAACAGGGGGGCTCGCCCTGGCCGGTCGCTCAGGTGGTCAGAGAGTCGTCCTGATAGGCCAAGGGTGCCGGGTCCATCCCCGGTCAGGGCACATACCTGACTCAACCAATGGGCACGTACCTGGGTTGCGGTTTGCTCTCCGCCCCCAGTTGGGGCCCGTGCAGGAGGCAACCAATCGATGTGTGTCTCTCACATCCATGTTTCTCTCTCTCCCTCCCTTTTAACCTCCCTCCCTCCCTTCCTCTCTCTCTGAAAAAGCAATGGAGAATACATCCTCTAGTGAGGATTAACAAATAATAATAATAATAATAATAATAATAATGTCTGAATTCCTCATGCTGAGGGGATATCGACACAGCCTGTTCACGGCCACCGAACGGTGTGAGCCTTTCAACGTCTCCACAGGTGGGCAGGGCAGGATTAGTGACCCCAACAGATGGGGAAACTGAGGCCCAGAGGCTGAGGGTGGCAGCTAAAGGTCACCGAGCCAGGAAATGGCAGAGGCCCCACTTCTGATGCTCAGTCCCCCGCGGCCCTGTCCCTCCCCCCGCCACGCTTCGTCCTCGCTGGGGCCTAACTTGGCAAAATGGGCAACAAGGAGCTGAAGACGGTGAGTGGGGCTGTCGCTGCCGGGCCCAGGCGGCAGCACACGCA
>NW_005353379.1:476918-478832 GCF_000412655.1 Myotis brandtii
AAGCAGCCTGAGCAGCCCACCTCCCACTGCTGAGCTCAGGGGAGGCCTGGCCGGCCCGCCCCCCGCGCTCCCCCTGGGCCCGCAGAGCTGGGCGGAGAAAGCAGTCAAGTAGCTGCTCTGGGGCTGCCGTATCCAGAAGAAAGGTCAGCAGCAGGAGAGAGGCCTGGGACAGCTACTCCCAGCCCCCCGCGGCCCCATGACCTTCCAAAGCTGGGCGTCCAGGGGACCCAGCCTCCGGGGGACCCAGCGTGGAGCTCCCTGCCCACCCCTCACTCTGTTCTCACTCCCAGCCCGAGCCCTGAGGGCCACAGCTCTCCCACGTGTGGTGGGAAAAGGAACGCTTGTCCCCAAGGGAGGCGGTGGGACCCCAGGACAAGTTGCCTGCAAACATCACGCAGGGGCTGCCAAGGGCTGTACAAACACTCACTGTCTTCATTATCGGAACTGACCTGTGTCCCATTCCAGGAGACAAAACAGCTTAAAAATAAATCCATGCCCGGGAGTTACTACAGCTCCCCAGGCTCGCCTTCTGCCAGAGGTTGTAAATAGAGCTAAGCCCTTTGTCAAGGGATTACGAGGGCGCGATTCCAGTGCCAAGGAAATCGGTACAGGGTCGGGGAGGGTGGCGCGACAGGTACGTGGAGCAGATCTGCTCCCTGGAAGCATTAGAAGTGCATGGCCACTGGCAGACACGAAGCTTGACTTATGGTAACTTGGCAGGGGGACACCCTGGGCCTTTATGAGCTCTAGGCGTGTCCGAGAGTCTGTACAAACTGTTAGAACCCCTAAGAGATCAGGCCAAAGTCTTTGAGGCTGGAGACTATCCAAGAGGGCTGCCTGGAGGAAGTGGTATTTGGAGAATTTGGTCACCAGGAAGAGTAGGCGTTTGGCTCTCACCTGATGCTGAAACATACATGCTATCATATCCAGGAAGAACAGCTGTACTCCTCGGACAAAGCCAGCTATGAATGGAAGACTTCTATACCTCCGCTCAGCCCCTGTGCTGTGTGATCTGAGGATAGCAGCTTGACCTCTCTGATTCTCTTTAAAATGGAAGGAACAGTCCCTGCCATGGCCACACCTTATGGTTTTTGTAGGGACAGGTTCTCTAAGCTGTAAGATGCCACACGCATGCCTCAGCCAGTTCCTGTGAGGAACTTAGAATGTGGGGGCGGGGGGGATAGGGGGTGAAGGGAGTGGGGGGAGAGCCTCAATGTGTCAGCTGCCCCAGAACTACAGCATCTGGAGAAATCACTTTGATGAACTCTACTACCAGCCACAAAGCACTGTATTTTAAAACCCATTCCAAATTAAAAAAAAAAATCTCTGCGGAAGGCTCCAAGTGAGATGTTCTTCTCTCCTCTGTAACAGCAGATGGAGAGGACGCCAAGCAGATGCTGCTGAGATGGCCCCGCGGCCTCTCTGGGCAGGAAGGCCTGTGGCGGACAGTGGACGGAATGCCCTGTCGGTAGGGCCTGGTCATCTCCGTGCTGTCTTCTGACACCTGCGGGGAGGGAGCCTGCTCTGCAGGTTGACTTGAAAAGAGTGAACTGAGCTCTAGCCGGTTTGGCTCAGTGGATAGAACATTGGCCTGAGGACTGAAGGGTCCCGGGTTCAATTCCCATCAAGGGCATGTACCTCGGTAGCAGGCTCAATCAGGCTCTCACATCGATGTCTCTCTCTGGCTCTCTAAAAAAAATCAGTGAGAAAATATCCTTGGGTGCGGATTAAAATTTTTTTAAAATTAAAACATATATTTAAAAATATAAAACAAATAAGAAATAAAACAAAACAGTGAGCTGAGCTCTACACAGTGCCCGCCTGCGGATTCCCACCGAGCTCCTGCCCAGCCAAACCCCCTACTGGTGGCTCCTCTTCACACCCTGCCCTCCCACCACCAAGCCTTTGCTCAAG
>NW_005353379.1:478947-482297 GCF_000412655.1 Myotis brandtii
TCACCAGGTGCCTCAAACCACAAGGCTCCAATGACCCACCACCCAAAGCCTAGGACCTCTCCTCTGCCCAACCACAGCATGCCGTGGGGTCCCCCACCCTGCACCCCAGCACCGGTCACGTGGTATCAGGTCAGCCTAATCGCGTGCCTGAGGACAGCCCCTGCTCCACTCAGCCCGGGGCTGGCACTTGGTGGGTGCCTGGCAAGTGTGGGAGGAACAGAGGGAGCTAACTGGCGCACAGAAAGGCTGGGGTGTGGTGGCCAGGCAGCCTCCTCTCTGGTCTGGTTAAAGGGCCTCCTTGCTGGCCAAATGCTAATCCACAGGCAACTACCACCTCCTCCAGGAAGCCTTCTAGGGTTGCAGCTGTCTTTCCTCTCTGTCTCCCAGTAGATGTCTCATAACTGAGCACTTTCTGACATCCTGTTTTCCATTGTTCAGAAACTGTTTCTTGCACATGCCGACTGCATCACCAAGAGGGCAAGACAGCAGCTCTCAGGCGTCAGGTGCCACGTTGTATCTATCGGGGCTTCCGTATCCAGCCTTACATCCCACCCCCACCCTCAGCACAGGGGCCTAAACTGTGCTAGGAACACAGGGGAAGGAAGGAGGCATTAGGCAAATGAGTGTACAGCCTGGCTCCATCCCTTATTAGCAACAGCCTCCATTTCTGGTTTACGCTCTAAGCTTTAGACCAGGGATCCACAAACTTTTTCTCTGAAAGACCTGATAGTAAATACTTTCAGTTCTGCAGGCCCGACAGTCTCTATTGCAAAGACTCAACTCCGCCATTGGGGCGGGGGGGAGGAGGGGAGAGGGGGCAGCAACCATAGACAATACTTAAATCAATGAGCACGGCGGTGTTCCAATAAAACTTTATTGACCAAACACGCCAAGGGCCAGTCTGCCACCCCTGCTCTGGAGGATCAGTTAAGACGACATTTAATCCCCTCGCCACACAGACCTTAGACCACATTGTAAAAGTGTCCCAACTCATCCCCTTGTGCCCTCTCTCTCCTTAGCAACCTCGGCTTTCCTCTTAGCACGTACACTGTCTAACACTACAGCCTGTCTACTTGGCGGCTGTCCCCCCACAGAACACAAAACCCCAGGAGGGCAGCGGCTGGCTCCCAGCACCTAGAACAGCATCTGGCACAGACTGGGCACCTTTTAACATTTGTGACCTGAATGGAGGTCATTAGTATTATTACTGTCATTGTTGTTGAAGGTCTTCACAAATATACTACATGTTGCTGACTATTTTCCTAAAATATGTTTTTATTGATTTTTAGAGAGAGGAAGGGAGCGGGATAGAGAGCTAGAAACATCGATGAGAGAGGAACATCATTCATTGATTGGCCACCTCCTGCACATACCCCCACCGGGAATTGAGCCCACAACCCCAGCGTGTACCCTGACCTGGTTCCTGCGTCGATGCTTAACCACTGAGCCACACCGGTCAGGTGCCAACTATTTTTATTTATTTTTATTTTTTATTTTTTTATGTATATATTTTATTGGTTTTTTTTACAGAGAGGAAGGAGAGAGAGTTAGAAACATCAATGAGAAACATCGATCAGCTGCCTCCTGCACACCCCCCACTGGGGATGTGCCCGCAACCAAGGTACATGCCCTTGATCAGAATCGAACCTGAGACCCTTCAGTCCGCAGGCTGACGCTCTATCCACTGAGCCAAACCGGTTAGGGCCCAACTATTTTTAATGTGTTGATATATGTTCCTTGATTAATCATTTGCATTTTCAAAACCCTACATCACTGTCATGCGTTGCAGGAAATGATAATCCTCCCCCCACGCTGGAAATGAGTGGGCAGCTCAAAGGGGACGCTGCCTGCGGGCGACCCGCTGCGACTCGAACCCCGACCTCCTGGCTGTCCTTACTAAGGGAGGTGCCGGGAAGTGTGGGAAGAGCACTGGATTTGGAGTCTGAGACTCAACCTTACGTAAACGGACATGTCATGTCACCTTCTGCACAATGGAGACAGCAACGCCACCTTCGCTCTGGCCGGGCAGCGCACTCGGTTAGAGCTTCATCCCAATACGCCACGGTTGTGGGTTCGATCCCCCAGTCAGGGCACAGAGGAGTCAACCAATGAGTGTGTAACTAAGTGGAACAACAAATCGAGGTTTTTCTCTTTTTCTCTCAAATCGATAAATAAAAATAAAGAGAATGCCCACTTCACAGGGCCCTGACGGGATTGAATAAGCTACCACGAATAAAGCACTCAGAGGGGGGTCTGACACAGGGCAGGATCTGTCGCTGTGGCTCTTGTTACGTAACAAGATGACAGCAGCCACCTCCACCGGCCTCCCCAGCCTTAGCAGGGACTGGACAAGGGCCTGCTCAGGAAAGTGATTATGAAACTGTCAATCCCTAAAGAACATTCCCGTCCAGTTTTTGATGACACCCTCCAGGCAACGCAGAAACTGTCTCTCCTCTTGAAACAAACAAACAACAAACAAAAAAGACACACAAACATCATTCATAAAGACAAAAATAAATCAGACCTTCCCAGAGCTGTAACTGCCGGCAAGAAAGGGGTTAAGTGTTCTTCGCTCACATGTGTATCAGAGCCCAGGCCGCAGAGGCCAAAACTGAAAGGGAACCCGGAGCGTCTCCTCTAGCCAAGTACAAGGGCCCGGAGCCTGGGTTTCAGCCCGGCACGTCTGGAGTCTCTTGCAGCAAAAGCAGATGCAAAAGAAAATCACCGACCCTCCAGCAGGAGGCGCCACCGTGCTCCCGGCGTCCTGCCCATGGGCCAGGGGACGGGCTCTGTGGAGGTTCCGGTGTGGCAGGAATCCTGCCTGCTGGGGAAACGTGTAGGGTTGGGGCGTGGACACACACACACACACACGACGTTCCGCCCCTGCCCACTTCAGTAGAAAGTGATTCATTTGGTTTTGGATTTAAATATTTATTCCTCCAACACAAAACCACGCTGAGCACACGCGTCCCCCGTGATGTGCCGGCCATCTGGCCCCCGAGGAGCGTCTTCAGATGAAGCCACCAGCTGGGACTCCACTTCACAGCGGCCTGCGCCTTCCTCGGAGGCAGGGGCCTTGCCAAGCGCGTGGGCCTCCCTGCTCTCGGAGGGGCCAGCGTGCTTTTTCTGGTCCCAGACTTAGCACTTTGAGGATTTTCAAAGGAGGATTAACCCAGCTGCATCTGGAAAGAGGCGTCTCCTGGCCTCGCTGGGTGATGTCGGTAATTGGTTTGGGAGACGGTTAAAGCGGCACCGGCACCGCGAGGCTGGCCCGGCAGACGCTGCCGGTGATTCAGACCCCGCCGGCCAGGCTGTCTCTGCGGGAGCCCCTACCTGCCCCACCTCAGGAG
>NW_005353379.1:482314-488351 GCF_000412655.1 Myotis brandtii
GGGCCACCTGGGAGCCCTGCCCTGCGCGGTGTGCGGCCTGTTGGTGACACGCCGGTGGCCACCGCAGGCTGCCGGGCGACGTGGGTCTTGTCCTTAAATTCTTTTATTTTTTAATTTTTTTTCATCTAGTTTGTGGCATTTATTCTTTTTTAATATTATGTGTGATGGTTAATTTTATGTGTTAATTTGGCTATGCTACAGTTCCCAGGTTTGGGGTCAAACACTATTCTAGATGTTTCTGTGACGGTATTATTTCTATTTTTTGAATATATATTTTTTTATTGACTTCAGAGAGGAAGGGAGAGGGAGAGAGAGAAACATTAAGGATGAGGGAGCCTCATTGATCGGCTGCATCCTGCACACCCCCTACTGAGGTCCCCAGGCCAATGCTCTATCCACTGAGTGAACCCGGCTAGGGCAAGGGAGAGGGGTTCTTAAGTTCTCTCTTCACTGACGCTTCCCAGGGCTGGACTCTTGAGAACCAGTGAGGACCGCAGGAATCCAAAAATTACAGCCCCGCTGTACAGGCCGCAGCGCGCCATCATTCACCCTCCTGGTCCCGGGTCCCAGGGGCGCAGAGACAATGGCTTCTTATTTTCCCGGGATCTACTGCGCCGTGGCAGGCAGAGGCCTTCCATGTTGTCACACGGCTCCAGCACGGGCCTCCGGGATGCCCCAGGTCCCCCAGCCAGTGGTCCCGGCTGCCAAAACCCTGCCACAATCCGTTCCTCCCAGAACTTTTGAGAAAAAAATGTCAAGGTCATTTCACAAAGCTCGGAAATGGAATCGAAATCCACTCCCAGTTCCCGCCCTCTTCCCTCTAAATCTGCTTGTCCTAAACCTCTTCTGGAGAAGACGACCTATTATACCTTATCAGCTGCTCCCATGTCTTAAGCGTGTGTCCTGTGGTCATGCAAAAACTCCTACACCAACAACAATTACAAACAAGGCGTGTTCCTGATTTCCTGATTCCAATCTGCTTATGTAGGGCGTTACCCAGCCCATCGGAGGTGTTACTCCCTGTCAGCCACTGCTGGGTGCTGCCTCCCAGCCTCTCCAAGCCTCGGCCCCAGCCCACTTCACAGGCGAGGAAGGACTCTTCCCGTCCCCGCTGGATGGAGGCTCGGACCAGTGTGGGTTAAGGGCCAGCCACCCAGCTGCCCACTCGCCCCATCGCCCCCCTCCCCCGGCTGGAATTCCACCTTCATGAAGGCGAACGGACGCATTTGCCCTCCTTCATTTCCCGTAAGGAGATGACCGGGTTGGGTGTGCAATGAACAAAAGGAAAGTGAATTTGGGCCCTACCATAGGAACCCAAAGAGCTTCGGGTGGGGGTCTGGGTGCTTAAACTGCTTTACTTGAGCCACTTAAAACCTCATCGGATTCAGGAAATGAGCTCCCTGTCCCCCCTACCTCCCACCCCGTCTCCCCCACACTCAAGGAGGAATCTGCAGCCTCGCTCTCACACGCAGCCATTAGAACAGCATCCTTCACCCAGGCTCAAGACATTGACTCCTCCGCCAAACGCTGGTGAAAGGCCACTTGATTAAGGAACGGTCACTGAGAGGTGCTCTCCAGGGGTGTGGGTAGCAGAGCAGTGTTTCCCAGCGCCCCCACCCCATGCACAGCCCAGTGCTAAGAGCAGAAAGGGCGCTCGCTCCATGGAGCTCGTTCACAATCAGAGGACCCGCTCTTCCCCCCACACTGCACGCTGTTACTTGGCCCAGGTGACCCGGCACCCGGAAGCCGCTCCCCCATACCTTGCCTGCACCCGCAGATCTGTGGGAGGCCTGCTCGGGCCTGGGGGCTCAGAGCCCGCTCAGTCCTCCACTAGGTGCCAAGGGCCAGGCGTTTAGTCGGAGCCTCCACTCCCATCTGAACAAGGGCCTGGCCTCCCGCCTCCGGAGGGCCTGGGGCCTCTGTGAAGCCTCTGTCTTGGAAAGTGCTAGAGTAACGTTAGGGGTTCTAGTAGTTGTCTCTGCTCTTTGCACTTAGTGGCGGATTAATTCCCGTGGCCCCAGGGGCAGCGGCAGGCACTTGTGGGTCACGTGCTGTGGAACTTGTGTCCACAGCTGTGTGTTCACCAGAAAGAGCAGTTGGGCTCCTCCGTGAGGCGCTTGGCTCAAGGGCATCGCAAGAGCCTTGTCTTGTGCAGACGGCAGTTCTCATTTTGGCCCCGTGTGCTAACGTGATGCCTCGGTTTGCTCAACTGTGAAATGGGGAGAATACCTTCAGTTCCAGGGGAGTTGTGCAGAGCGGAGGCCACTCAGGCAGTCGCCTGGCTTACGCCTAGCCCGTTTGAACACACACGCACACCACCCCCAACACCCTGACCCCAACTCCCAGTCAGGAGGCCCAGACCCTGCCCGTGAGGCCGCGTGTCTCCTGCTCCGTGACACCACCCAGCCTCCCCGACTCCCACCGCGGGCCGAGACAGCAGACTGAGCCCCAGCTGCCCGGGGCCTGCAGAAGAAAGAGGGGCGGACAGAACCTGCTCCTCCCTCGGTCCCCTCTCCCTGTCACTTGCCACGGACCCCTCTCCAGACTAGACAAATGCACACTTTTTAGAATACAAGATCCCCTCATACAGGAAGTGTGAGAGCGCATTCTGGGCAAAGAGACACAGAGGGGTTTATAGAGTCCTGAAGATGTCAAATCTCTTAGGGTGGGATACTGCCGCCACTGCTGCCCTGTTAGAATGTTCTAGAACAGTGGTCGGCAAACCGCGGCTCGAGAGCCACATGCGGCTCTTTGGCCCCTTGAGTGTGGCTCTTCCACAAAATACCACGTGCGGGGGCGCACGTACAGTGCGATTGAAACTTCGTGGCCCATGCGCAGAAGTCGGTTTTCGGCCTGGGCGAGTCTATTTTGAAGAAGTGGCATTAGAAGAAGTGGGGGTACATTTGCTGAGGTCGATCCCTCAGATTGAGGACGTTTTTAGCAAAGGCCAGCTTAGGAGTACCCTAATTAAGTTAATAACAATGTACCTACCTATATAGTTTAAGTTAAAAAAATTTGGCTCTCAAAAGAAATTTCAATCGTTGTACTGTTGATATTTGGCTCTGCTGACTAATGAGTTTGCCGACCACTGTTCTAGAATAATGGAGTGCCTAAGGAGGGGGAGTCAGGGCTCATCCTGGATCGCCTGCAGGCTCACCCCTCTGCAGGGGGATGGGGTCAGCACCCAGGAGCAGCAATGGGGAGCTGAGTACCCAGCAGGCGAGGTCCCCTCACCCTGGAAGTCGGCAGTCTGAGGGAGGAGGCAGGCCAACGGCACAAGACCCATCTGAAGGTAAGGAATGGGCTTCACTGAGCAGCGCTCCAGCCCTGGTCTCAGTGGGAACATTCCAATGATGGCATAAGACTCAGGTGGGCGAGGATGGCGTCCTTCCCTATTTCTTACAAACTGAATGTTGTTCAAATATTTAACCTTTCTGAACCTTAATTTCCTCACCTGTAAAAATGGTGAAGACACTCCCCACCCCAGAGCTCTCGAAAAGGAAAATGAGATCATGCACACAGATCCTGATGTGCTGGCCTGAGACAATAAAAACCGTTACTTATTTTTTAAAAAGTAGCCAGGGTGGAGGCTCCATCACAGCGCCTGTGATGCCCACAACGGAGCAGCAGACACGACCACTGTGCCCAGCTCACGGGCATGGAAAGCAAGGAGCAGAGTTGGGGCCAAGTCATTGGCCCAAGGTCACCAAGGATGGAGTCTGGGTGTGAACGCGCGGCGCCCTTGCCCCTCGGTGGGTCTAGGAGTAAGTGCCTCCTTATTAAAGAGGCAGGACTGGGAGGCGCTGCATACTTCACAAGTGTCACCTCATCTACTCCAGAAGCACCTTTTAAACATATAAGAAGCTGTGAAAAAAATACTGCTTCTTGTAAAAAGCTGTTACCTTGCGCGGACTGAGTTCCACAGCCGCACGCACAGCTTCCCCCGAGGGTGCTCACACCAAATGCGGCGCAGCCCCGGGGCAGGAAACGCCGCTCACATGTTCCTGCTCCGGGCGGACACCTCCGCGGAGCTGCAGAGCTCAGTCTTAGCTTCCTCGTCTATGCAATGGATTTAATGCAACACCTAACGTTCAAGCACTCGAAGCCACTTCGGCGGGCCCCTGACCTCCTCTCCGCCCGCCCCTGGTCTGGGAAATCACAGGGAAGGCTTGCTCTTACCTCCCTCCTTATCCCAAGCGCTCACCCGCCCCATTCAGGCCTTTGCAGCGGAGGACCAGCGCACCGGGCTCTCTCCGGCACTCCCGTGGCCCCAGTTGGCGCGGAGAAGAGACAGCTTGGGGAGAAAGCAGGAGGCGCCTGTGCTCCCACCGCGCACCGCCTCGGCAGCCAGGGCGCTCTTAGGCCCGGTTGGCCGCCGGATCCCCAGAACTAAGCGCTCAGGGAGAAGCCCTAAGGGCCCAGCGAGGTCTCCACTGCGCCCCGGGGCACGCAGCCCTGGCCACCAGGCAGGAGCCAGGCCAGCAGGCTGTGGGGCAGAAACGCTTGCCCTGGAGGAAGCGGGCAGCAGCAGCAGCGCCCAGGAAAGCAGAGGGAGCGAGGGCTCGCCTATGCCTGACCTCACCTGCGAACCCTTAGCCTCAGGTGTGGGGAATTCGCAGGAGCAGGGCCTGCGGAGGGTCCCGGGCTCCCCCAGCTCCCCTTCGGATGGATTCTGCTTCCCGCGACAGCTTCCTGCCTGCGACGGTCTCCCCAAGGGCCTGGGGAAAGGGGAACCTGAGGCTGCCCCTCTCCGGGGCAATGCTATACCCCGCCCCCCAACAGACCCCAGCGCTCCCCACCCCTTCCCGGAGACCTAGAAACCAAGTGTACTTTCAAACCAGAACGCCCGCCCGCCCTGGGGCGGATTCATAACCACAGTTTCTTTTTCTTTTGGAGACGTCAGAGCTGCCCCATTTTCCTTCCAAAGCTGGGCTACATCGATTTGTTTCCCAGGCCTCGGCCCGGGGTCCTGGGGAGGCACGAAAAACAGCCTGTGGCCCATCTACATGGCCGTCACTTTATTGGGTTGTCACCTTTAACTTAACTATAAATACTACAGCGAACGCGAGCAAGACACAGGTGGCTTCGGCTTCGGCCGGACTGCGGGGCTGTGAGCCGCCGCTGCCCGACCCGGCGCCGGCCGCCGGGCCCTCCCGGCTCTGTACACTATTTACAGCTCCTCCTTCCTCGTTCCTTGTCCCGACCCCTCCTGCAAGGCAGCGTGTGTGCAACAAAGTAGCATCGTCTGTCTGTGCAAGTCCTTCCCGTGAGGCAAGCGCCAGGCCGGCCTGCGGCGGTCAGCTGTCCGAGTCCAAATCGCTTTTACCTTCCTCTTCCCTCTTCTCCGGCGACGCCTTGGAAGACGGCTTGGTCCACTTCTCCGCGTTTTCCGACTCCTCCGACGAGGACCGCTTCTGCCGCCTCCACTTGGCCCGGCGGTTTTTAAACCAGACCTGATGCATATGGAGGACAAAACAACAGTTACCAGCAAAGGCGCGCTCGCTCCCCCAGAGCCGGGGCACCCGGGACCCGGAGAGCGCCCGCGACAACAAAAAGAAAGGAGACTCGCTCCCTCTGCCGCATTTCCCGTCAACTTCCTGGGCCTAAAGGGCCCTCCGCAGCCTCCCGGCCACCCCGCCGGGAGATGGGATATTGTTTAGTATGGAGAGGCCCGCGGAGCGCGGACAAGCCCGGCTGGGGCCCTAGGATCTGGGAAGGGCCTTGGAGCGCAGCGCAGGGCCCGCGCCTACCTCCACCTTCTCCTCCCGGAGGTGCACCTTCCGGGCCAGCTGCTCGCGCGTGCCCACGTCCGGGTACTTGGTCTCCTGGAAGAGGTTCTCCAGCGCTTCCAGCTGCTCATCCGTGAAGATGGTGCGGTGCCGCCGCTTCCGCCGGCAGTGCAGCTGGTTGAGGAGCTGCAGCTCGGAGCGCGACAGCGTGCCCACGTTCATGTAGGGCAGCATCTGGTGCGGCACCGGGGACACCAGCACGGAGCCGGGGCCCTCGTAGCCTGCGAAGGAGCGGGGCGCAAGGTCAG
>NW_005353379.1:489540-490456 GCF_000412655.1 Myotis brandtii
GCAGAGGTGCAAGGGGAGGGGGTTAGGGGGCCTGAAGAGAGATTGTGGATTGCAAATTAATGAAATTAACCTAATCTTTTCCATTCAGCCGCCCCGCCGCGGGCCGGCGGAGCTGGGCGGGCGCCCTAATTGCCCCGGTTAATCTCATTAATTCCATTGTGCGGCCGCGGCGCTCCCTCCTCCGCTGACCTCTCCGCCCCCACCTTTCCCCTCGGATTGGGTCCTATGACTGGGTGCGATTTCCTCGACGAAAAGCTCAAATTCATTGTGGCCGATTCTACTTTGGGGCAACTTTTCTTTTTTCTTTCTTTTTTTCCTCCCCTTTCCGATTTTGTTTTGTTTTTTAGAAAATGTGAGGGGCAGCGTTCACCTCCGGCAGGACTGAAAAGTCCGCTCTTCCCGCCCGGCACTCGCCGCCTAATCTCACCTCCGCTGTATTTTGTCTCCCAAACGGGATTGGTTACCCGCCACCCCGAACCCAGTAGTTTTTGCAAAGGCCGACATTTGTAAAGGCACCAAGGACGGGAGCGGTGCCGCGCGCGTCTTTAAATATTCGTGTGTGTGTATTTTTTGCAGCCACGTTGGGTCTGAAAAGCACCATAGCAGGCAGCCCCCAGGCCTTGCCCGGCGGAAACCGAACTCGGCCACTTTCCGCGTGGCCATCAGCAGCAGCCTTCCGAGCCCGCTCCCAGCTGGGGACTGCGTGGGTGTCGGTAGGTTTTGCATTTTTTCTTTTCTTTTTAAAAATTATTATATTTTGGAAATGGGGTGTCTTCTCTCCCAAACTTTTTGTTTCAATACAAAAATGGGGCTTTGGGGGTTCCCCCTTCCCCCCACCATTGCGTCGCGCTTTTCCCCTCCGAATGGCCGGCTCCGGCCTGGCCAGGCCCCCTCGCTGTCCCTCCCGGGAAGGCCC
>NW_005353379.1:491080-506328 GCF_000412655.1 Myotis brandtii
GCGGTGGTCGGCGGCGACGAGGCGGGAGGAGCCGGGTCTCCGGGGGAGGCGACTGGACTTTTACAATAAAAGCTGCTCCCAGAGCCAGGAGCGGGGTCCTGCCCTTCGGAGGGGACAGGTCGGGGGAAGCGGTGCAGCGCCTCCCCCTCCTACCCGCCAAGGCCGGGCCTTTCCCCTTTCCGGAGACTCCACGCCACGGCCCCGGGCGCACACCGTCCCCAGCCTCCCAGGTGCCATCGCTGGGAGACAGATCGAGGCTGCGCTTCCGCAGCGACGCTCACGGCTTTGGGGTTCCTGGCCGGGTGCACGGCGGGGGCGCGTGAGGGGTCCTTTCAGATCCTCGCCGAGCCCGCCCCAGGCAGAAGCGCCAAGGGGAACGGGGCCGAGTCTGTGCGGGTGTTGCTGGGGTGCGCAGTGTAAGACGCCCCGCGTTTCTCCTCCACGCTCCCTCCCCTCGGCGCACTGGGGCTCTTGCTACGCATCAGTTAGACTTCGGCCCTGGCTTTCCGGGGTCCCCCCACTCGCCCACGACTCCCGGGTGAGAAGGGCACTGTGCCGCCAGCCTGACGCGGCCACTTTTGCCAACCACCCTTCCCTCTAGGCCTCGGGGTTTCCAGTGGATAGAACCACGGCCACACTCACGGGGTCCTTACCGCCCTGACATTAAAGAGGCTGCCGCATTGTGACCCCTTCCCGCGGAGGCTGGGGGTGACTTAGAGGCATTTTAATTTTATTTTTATTTTTAGTGCTTTTCCTTGGGACAAAGAAGTGTGCTGTCCCCACCCCCTCAACTCCCCTCCAAGGATGTCAGCTGGGTCCAAAAAAAGGAAAATCATTCCCAAGGTCTGCCCTACTGCAGAGGGGCTTCCCGGGAGTGGACGCAGGGACCCCAGGCCATGCTACTCCTCTTATCCCACCGGCTCTCCCCGGCGGGTCCGCGGGAAGGCAGGAGCCGGGAAGGGTGGCAGGGGCCCTGCGACTGCCTCCTCCGGCCGAAACCCACAAGTGTCCGCTGCACCGAACCAACAATCAGCGGCCTCGCGCCTCCCTGTTCAGTTGGAATGACAAATGCGTGGCACGCAAATTGCCCACCCTGTGTGGCTATGCGATTGTTTGTCAGCCCGCAGGCACCGCTCAGCAGGGAGGACCCGGAGTGGCCGAGGCGGCTGGCGAGCGCGGAGGGCAGAGAGGCGGTAAACACGCTGCTGATTTCCCCCATTATCACCCAAACACGATTTCACACGAAGCAATCACCACGCAGAAGTCGACGAAAATGTGTTTGCTGAGGAGTCCTTCGCTCCGGTAATAGCCCTCATTTTTAAGATATTAAAGAACGGACCAGCGGATTCGACACGTATAAGGTGTATTTGCGGTTCCGGCATCCGCGCCGCAGTCACCGCGACATTGATTCCTCAGCACAGATGACATTGTTTCTCTGATGTAACACAGAGCGCCCGAGTTCGGAGCGTGCGCCTGGGCATCTCCTGCCCAGATGTTTCCATCGCAGAGAAAGCTGTCGCCCACTATCCTTGCGCGCGAACTAGCACCGGCGGCGGCGGTTAAAAGCAAACAAACAATAAAAGCATGAAGCATCCGGGGCCCCAACTTCTTAGGGTTTCAGGAACTTTCTTTCCTTAATTCTTTCAGCCTCTTGCCCGGCGACAGAGCAGAGCGCATAATGGGGGGCGTTTCAGTGGGGTTTTTCGTGTCACGTGCAAAACGTGGCCTGTGCTTTTCAAAGGTGCAGAGCCCGCCTTGCAGGGCCAGTTAGTGGGGGCAAAGCACAGAGCGCGCTTCAGCCTGTGGGCAGAACCCAGACCCCGCCTGGGATTCACAGCAATTCCATTGTATTGGGGCTTTAAAAAAATCCATTGTCTCAAACTAGTGCTTAAAACCTGCCCCGGGGCCCTGCTGCTCCCCAGCACATCTCTAGTAGCCTCGGGGAATTTGCCCCTGGGAGGTTAGGCGTGTGCAGTAGAACAAGAGGCACGAATACCACCCAACTGCTCCGCACACAGGGGCTGGGGCCTCTACACTCGGCGATAGAGACCCTCTTTTGCAACCTTTCAAATGAACGCGCTGAGCCCCTGAGGACGAAATAATCAAGGTGTTAGGAAAACTCAACATAACACTGGGGGTAAAGAAGAGGGTGTCGAAAAATGACGTGTTCCCAAAGCATCAGAAAAAAAAAATACATAGTTTCCAGGGTTGCAAAAACCGGCTTTCCACAGCGGAGCTATTTACTCAAGTTTATTTCCAAAGTGACTGCCTGTTGAATTTGCAAATCACAGAATGCAAATGAGGATAATTTGTTCTCGGTGGGGCTTTCTCTTGAAATGATTAGCAAAGTCAGTCATTTGAAAATTGGAGCGAACGCACCGCCGGTTCCGAAGCCCCTCGCTAATCGATATCAGCTTCTAAAGTTTTCATTCATGTAAACCTCATTAATGAAGATCTTTTATTTAAACGTCAAGGGGATTTGAAATTTAGAGTAAATTATGAAGCTTGTATGTCTAGCCAAGTCATGGGTCAAATGCATTTGTAAAAACTGCTAAAAGAGCATATGGTTTTGAATTTTTCTACAATGACTAGTGTTTAAATAAATTGCTTGTACTGCTTAACTTCATGTGTAATTTTGACAGAAATTGGCCTATAGCCTTTTGATATGTAAACATTTCAGCCTTTTATGCGGCATAAAAAAGACACGTGCTTTTGAGGACCAGCTCGGGCGGTCACCCTGTAATTCAGAGGGCTGGCGCGTACCATTACATTCTTGCAAGATTTCAACTTTCAAGTGGCAGCCTCGGGGAGAAAAAAAAGAAAGAAAGAAAGAGGATATTTCAAACGCAATGTCCATTTGAGATGAAAAGCTGCAAATGAGGTGAGAACGTGCCACTTAGCTATCTGAAAGCAATGGGTAAACCATAGTTATTAAAGAACATTTTCTGTCATTTTTCTTTAAGCCAGCCCGTCGGAGGGGGTACTTAAGCAGGGCCGGGACTGACTGGCATGTCATTAAATGCTCGTCTTAGCACCGAGCCGATCAGTCCAACATACAAATAGGTGTTAAAAACTCGGTATCACTTCAGGTTGTTCCCGGAGAAATGGCTCCGTGTCACCGAACCCATTAAGATGCAAACACCACTCGGTCTCAGAAGAGAGCCATGGCGGGCATGGAAGTACTGGGCACAATGGTCGATCCCAGCCGTGCACGGGGTTTTTTTCCTGGGTGGGAGGCTGTTGGTGGGAGATTCAAAGTCTGTGCAGGGTGCCGTTCCGGACTGCCGGGCCGCCAGGGTTTCTGAATCTGCATAAACCCCTTTGTTGCTCATACATCCGTCTCCCCTACATAAGCATGGGAATGTGGATTGGTCGGTGTCACCCAGGGGGGTTGGGAGCACGCGCCCTACAGTTGCTAGACTGAGCCACTTGACCTCGTGGGGCTGGGGCAGGGCAGGCACCCCCTCCACTCCGTTCTCCAGTCCTGGGGCGTTCATCATATTTGTCATACACAGACTTTCCCAGAGACCTGGGCCCCTGGCTGGAGTTGTGGAGGTGTTGGGGGAGAGAGGACGCTCCTGGAGCAACGGGGACCCCTTTCTTGGTAGACAGTTGAATTTTCAGAACAAAACAAAGGAGATCCTCCTTATAAAATCCGAGCGGGGAGGGGGGGTATGTAATTAAGAAAAAAGACTCTGGGAAAGACAGGAGGAGGCGTTTATTTACATTTCGGATGCATTCCAACACATGGCATTACGGTCAGCAAACCAGGGGGACGGTCACGTTCCCTGACGTAAAGGAGCCACCAGGCGTTTGGTGTGTTTTTCTCTTTCTTTCTAAGCGGTCTGCAGTCCCGTCTAAACTTTCTGTCCATCTTGACGTGGATAAGGGTCACTTTTTTCATTAGCTACAGTTTTAAAGTTCTTTAAAAAACAACAACAACAAAAAAACCCCCACAAACAATGGACTTGTTAATAAAATAGTCCCGGAGCTTTTCGCTTCTTAGCTTTCAGAAACTTATCCCAAAATGTGTTTGTGATCAACGTTAGCGAAGCAAGATATGTATTTTGGGTAAAAGAGGGACACTTAGTACTTCAAAGATAATCTGGGAGGTTGAAGGTGGTGTTGTTGTTTTGAAGTAATAATATTATAAAATAAAACCGAAAGTTATAGGAAAAGATCGCCGTGGCCGTGTCACACGGATACAATTTGGGGTCAGGAGAAGCGAGTGTTGGCGGAGATGCGTGTAATGTTCCACTTTGTCAGTGCGCTGATCTGCTTGCAGAGGGTGTGATAAAGCGGTCATGTGCTGGTGGGTCAGTTCAGGTCTGGGTGTGAAACTGATGTTATAGTGTTGGTTCTCTTTAGTCAGCATTTCCCAGGTGTCTTGTCCTCCAGCTCGCTTCGAGCGCACTGTTGGTGGTGGTTTTGAACAGTTTTCTGAACTGGAAGGGCACTGACTGGGGCCCATTAATTCCCGCCTGCCTTTTAAGGAAGCAGCCAGACTCCCGTGCCCATGCGTATGTGCAGACATCAAGGCTTTTGCAGCCTGAGGAGTCAGGCCGAGTAATGGGAAATGGGGGGGGGGGGGGGGTTCAGAGGTCACCGGTCCTGTCACCTGTTCAGGGCCACCACCTGAATGATCTGAGGCCGTGACTCAGTTACAGCCTGGCCTTGCCTTGCCGCCAGCAGAGGAGGCGGAGCCCTCGGCAGCTGGGCTGGAGACTCCAGGCCAGTCCTCTGCTCGTCCCTGATGGGAAAAGGAGAATTCCCAGGAACAACCCAGACTTTCCATTTGATTTTTGTTGGGGCTTTCATTGCCTTTCCTTAGCCAGGAATACAGTGCCACACACACACACACACACACACACACACACACACACTCTGTTTTGCATGCCTGGCCGTTTCTGGGCCAGTCCAGTCCATTCCGGCCAGCGCCCTGCCACCTCCTGCCCGGAGTTGGTGTTTATTCTCTTGTTTGGGGCGTCTGCACTCCCAGGGAGGAAGCCCCATGATGCTTGAACCATGCTGTGGATTGGATTTCACTTAGCAGCAAAATTCCTTCTGCAGACCCACAGGTCTTAGGTTTAAAATCGCAGGAGTCTCTCTCCCATGCGGTTCGGCTGTGCGTGATTTATGTTACGGGGGAAAGGAGTCTGTTCCCGGTAACGATAGCCGGGGGAGTTCCGCACCGAGCCAAACCCGGACAGCTGAACTGGAAAGAACCGCTTCTTGTCCACGTGGTCCCTGCAGGTTTTTAACAGGCCCCCCAAGAGCAGTCTGTCCCCCTCCCAAGGTCTGCAGACACAGTCATGTTCTGCTCTGCCTGGCGGGTCACCGTGACATCGGCCAGCGAAACGGTGACGTCAAAGTGCTTACATGCCCAGCTGGTGACAGTACTTTCTCTGAAACCCTAGAGTTCTGCACCTATTTGGACCTTGAAGTATCTCCAGTTGACTTAGAGACGGGAACATACGTTTTTG
Source organism: Myotis brandtii (assembly GCF_000412655.1). NCBI lineage: Eukaryota > Metazoa > Chordata > Mammalia > Chiroptera > Vespertilionidae > Myotis > Myotis brandtii. The sequence goes on from NW_005353379.1 coordinate 496,564, forward strand.
ATCATGCTGTCCACGTTCTGATTTAGGTCTTGACCATTCTCCCTGTGCCCCCCCCCACTTGGCACCCCCCCACCCCCTCAGCCCTCAGAAAGTAGCTTCCAAGTTAAGCTAGAGCAGGGTGATCAAGTGAATGTTTGACTTGAAATAATTTTTAAAAGAATGTGTTCGCTGTCCGGGCCCTTCAGCGAAGGCGCAGCGGCGGGCGGGCCGGCGGGCGGGCGAGTTGTGTTTCCCAGCTCTCGCTTGGCCGGGAGTGCGGCCCTTCCGACGGGAGGCGGACGCTGACCGTGTGTGGCGAGGGCACCCCACTCCGTGTGTCACGGCAATTCTTTATTGAATATTTCTCGCTCACGAGACCGGAGTCACTGTGAAATCTCGCTGCTCAGCTCTCGTCGAGGCGGACCGAGTGTCTCGACCTAGTGCCACGTTGCCTGTAATGGGCTCCTGTTCTGACCGAGAGCAGGCGCCTGCATCCCGGGGCAGAGAGAGGCCTGAACTAGTCCCCGGGCCAGGTCTAGGGCAAACTACTCGGTCAGTTGTTCTAGAAAACGGTCGAATGGACCCGGTGCCCGATCCTGAAGCTCTGGCCCAAGAGGCAGAGGGAGGGAGCACCACCTCTGTGCTCAGCGGTACCCCTTGAAGCTGGGCCTCTATGGGCGAGGACACAGGACAGCGGGGTCCCCCAGTGGAGGCCTGAACTTGAACTCAGCTCTGTTTAGCTCCAAAGCCACCCCCTTGCTCTCATACTGTGTCAGCTCTTGTCAAACAAGAGAGATGCCCGGTGCTCAGGCTGGCAAGCAAGACCTCACGCTCCAAGGCACGGAGTGCCTTCCCTCCTCCCTCCCAGAGTGTCCCCCAAGGACTGCCCGCCCCTGCACCCTGGCTGGTCTTCGCTCCTCCTCCACGGCCACCCCTGCGGTTCAGCAGGCCCACACCTGCCTGTGGTGTGTCCTCTCCCACTGTGAGGGAATTCCTAGAGCAGCGGTTCTCAACCTGTGGGTCGCGACCCCTTTGGGGGTTGAAGGACCCTTTCACAGGGGTCGCCTAAGACCATCGGAAAACACATATATAATTACATATTGTTTTTGTGATTAATCACTATGCTTTAATTATGTTCAATTTGTAACAATGAAAATACATCCTGCATATCAGATATTTACATTACGATTCATAACAGTAGCAACATTACAGTTATGAAGTAGCAACGAAAATAATTTTATGGTTGGGGGTCACCACAACATGAGGAACTGTCTTAAAGGGTCGGGGCATTAGGAAGGTTGAGAACCACTGTCCTAAGAGGGAATGGTTGGGGACTGGAGTCAGAGGTGTCGGACGGGACCACAGGGCCAGTCAGCACTGACTCAGCGCCTGTGTCCCACAGCGGCCGGCCTGGGCACAATGGCTGTGCTAAGTAACCCTTTGTGTAAGCAAAGAGTACATTTTCACCTTGGCTCCCCACGCCCTGCTTCCAGAGCTCCCCAATTCCCGGCCTAAGAACATTCCCAGGAGAGTGTTAATGAAACCCAGTGGGTGCTCTCCTCAAGTAAAGAGGAGGAGGAGAGGGCGAGGCAGGCTGTCCCCAGAAGCTGGCTGGGGTCCCTGCAGCCGCACCTGTGTACACAGGCGGCCGGCCGGCTGTCACCTTTGAACCCGAGGGCTGACACACTCAATGGAGGGCCCCATGGCCGTCTGGGTGGGTCCCGAATGAAGAGCATGAAGATGCCCCCACTGGAGCCTTCCTCTTCCCGTCCGGGAAACGGGGGAGCAATCCAGCAGCAGCAGCAGGCTTCCTCTCAGCACGGGCACCTGCCGCAGAGCCGCCTGGACACCCGGCCTCCCAGATGCTCGCCCCTCGGGCTGGGGAATCGGAAACGGCCCCTCCCGGAGACCGAGATGGTGACATCTTGCAGGTGGGCCCTCCTCCACGTGCGGCTGTTTTAAGACCATGGATCCCACCGCCTGCCCCTCTGAGTTGACAGGCAAGTCAGGGAAGATGGTTGCTTGGTGCAGTCGAAGGAGTGATGGCCTTGGGGGCACGCCGGGCACTGGCAGTGCGTCAAGCGAGAGGCCACGCTGAGCCTGCCTGTCGCCTGTCGCCTGTGGGTTCCCGAGCCCCCGGTTCCCATGGCAGCGGCCAGGAAAGCAGCCTGAGCTGCGTCCTCCATGCTGGTGGTGGCCGCGAGGCCGGGCTCTGTCGTCAGGCTGACCTCCAGCTCTGCTGCTCTTGAGCCTTGTGAGCGGGGCCTGCCCTGCACATGCTCAGACTCAGCCTTCAGTTCTGTGGCCTGAAGGGGGCATGTAGGGAGGGGGGAGGGGGACACTCACCCAGCAGCTGGGGTTCTACAGGTACAGAGCCCCCCGCACAGGAAGAGACTTTACCACGAAGGCCCCCCCCCACCCCAAACAGTTTAAGGGCTGTTCATCGAAGGACGGAGAAGCCCGAGTACCTGGGCAGCTGGGACAGAGGCCTGGGCTCTGCTCGCTGCAAAACAAGAGGTTCCATCCTGTGGGGCGCGTTTCCAAGGAAAATGGCGCTTTCCTTAGGGATTGCAATTTGATTGTCAGATGAAAGCAATGGGGGGGCGGGGCGCGGGGCAGACCCTTGCACCTCAGCTTTCCTGATGAGGACTCCGAGGGCTGGGGAGCCCAGTGACTTGCTCCCGGTCTCAGGGCTGGAGTCCGGGCACCACGGTTGCCTGCGGGCCTCCTGGTGGCCTGGGGCTCCCGTCCACCAGATCCCTCAGGGGCAGCCTGGTCGTTTGCTCCTTCAAACAGCAGCCAGTCCAACCTAAAAAGGGGCTTAGCAGCTCTGCCCACGCGTATGTGATGCAGAGATTAACCTGCTGAGTTAAGGTTTCCCACGCCTTCAGCAAATCCACCCCAGAAACCCCTCCACTCTTACTCTTCACCAGGCGTAGGGGACACAGTATTTATGGCGTCGGAACACCGAAACGCTCGCCGTGGGGCTCTCGTTAAACAAGCCGCGCACTCAGAGCAGGTGCCCACGCAGCCCCGGGACGTGACGCAGTCTTACACGCACCGGCCGGGAAAATCTCCCAGATGTACTGCTGAGCCACAAGGGCAAGTTGTAGAATCCTGGCTAGTATGACTGTGTGTGTGTGTGTGTGTGTGTGGTGGTCACATATACATGACAGCACTGACTGAGTTACTATGAGGAAGGCAGTTAAGACAATGCCTGGAACACAGTAAGTGTTGTATCAGGTTTGAGGGAGAAATAAAGACGCCAGAGTGAAAGATCCGAAGGTTCCCTGTGGAATCAGCAGGAGCGATCGCCTCTGGGGAAGAGGGGCTGGTTAAAGGGGACTCAAGCCTTATCACTCATATTTTATTTTCGCACAAAGACACGACAGTTGTATTTTACTTGTGAAATTAGGTATGCATCCAAAGCCAGCGTCTCCGAAATAGGAATCTCTCTTCCACCTCTGCACAGACAGCCGTGGAGGGAAGCAGCACAAGGTCCAACAATGACAGGAGATAAGCCCCGCCCCCACCCTCCTCACTTCCTCAGCGCACACCTCATCACAGGCCACCTGCAGCCTCGGGAAGGCGTCCCCTTGCTAATGACTCGCTCCTGGCCAGCAGCTGGAGGGGGAGGGTCCTGAGTGGCCAGCAGCTGGAGGGGGAGGGTCCTGAGTGGCCAGCAGCTGGAGGGGGAGGGTCCTGAGTGGCCAGCAGCTGGAGGGGGAGGGTCCTGAGTGGCCAGCAGCTGGAGGGGGAGGGTCCTGAGTGGCCAGCAGCTGGAGGGGGAGGGTCCTGAGTGGCCAGCAGCTGGAGGGGGAGGGTCCTGAGTGGCCAGCAGCTGGAGGGGGAGGGTCCTGAGTGGCCAGCAGCTGGAGGGGGAGGGTCCTGAGTGGCCAGCAGCTGGAGGGGGAGGGTCCTGAGTGGCCAGCAGCTGGAGGGGGAGGGTCCTGAGTGGCCAGCAGCTGGAGGGGGAGGGTCCTGAGTGGCCAGCAGCTGGAGGGGGAGGGTCCTGAGTGGCCAGCAGCTGGAGGGGGAGGGTCCTGAGTGGCCAGCAGCTGGAGGGGGAGGGTCCTGAGTGGCCAGCAGCTGGAGGGGGAGGGTCCTGAGTGGCCAGCAGCTGGAGGGGGAGGGTCCTGAGTGGCCAGCAGCTGGAGGGGGAGGGTCCTGAGTGGCCAGCAGCTGGAGGGGGAGGGTCCTGAGTGGCCAGCAGCTGGAGGGGGAGGGTCCTGAGTGGCCAGCAGCTGGAGGGGGAGGGTCCTGAGTGGCCAGCAGCTGGAGGGGGAGGGTCCTGAGTGGACAGCAGCTGGAGGGGGAGGGGGTCCTGAGTGGACAGCAGCTGGAGGGAGGGTGTCTTGAGTGGACAGCAGCTGGAGGGGGTCTTGAGTGGACAGCAGCTGGAGGGGGAGGGGGTCCTGAGGGACAAATTGCAGGTTTAAAGTCTCAAGACGATTCAAGTTCCAAGGCGTGCCCCTCGCACATGTTCACTTCTCATCTGTGCAGCGAGCAGCTCAGCCCCTGCCTGGCGTCCCTCTCAGGGTGTGAGCGTAACTATAACCACCTGTCCCCGCGCCGCCCAGGGCCTGGCACGCCGGGTGCTCAGGGGGTGTCATGAACCCGAGCTGAGCGTCGTTAATAGGGAATTAAAACAGTAACAGTGGCGGTACATCGTGACGCACGGAGTTGATATTTTTGATCTTTCCAATTCGTGTTTGTGGGGCAATCACTGCGCAGGTATTTCTCATTCGCCATCCGTGTGACGGGAAGAAAGGGTGAACATGAAGGGCTCCGACTTCGTGGCGCTTACCCGCAAAGACATTGCCAGCAACCCCAGCGCTGGCCGGGGGGTGGGGGGGCGGCTGGCGGGGCAGCCGGCTCAGCTGCCTGTGCAGGGACCAGACGGGGCTGTGGTCGCCGTTGGAAGTGTTGCAATGCACAGAGCACCATGGGAGTTCTTGGGTCACATGGACCCGTCACTCACATGTAGACACAGCCTGACTTCTCCGTCCCCGTGTTCACACAGCCTGCTAGACCAGCGGTTCTCAACCTGTGGGTCGCGACCCCTTTGGCAGTCGAACGACCCTTTCACAGGGGTTGCCTAAGACCATCCTGCATATCAGATATTTACATTACGATTCATAACAGTAGCAACATTACAGTTATGAAGTAGCAACAAAAATAATTTTATGGTTGGGTCACAACTTGAGAAACTGTATTTAAAGGGCCAGAAGGTTGAGAACCACTGTGCTAGACCCTTATGGGGAGCCTGCTGCATCTTCAGCAGCCACCGTGGGGAAGGCAACGTTGATGATGTTTTGGACCAACCATTCTGCTGAGGCAGACCTGCGCTCCCAGGCCAGTTCCACCAGCTCAGCGCTGGCTTGTTGGGGTGACAGGGCAAGGTATCGGGGCCTCCGGTCTCAGGATCCGTCCGTGTCAGGTTGCGCGTTGGGACTGCTGTCCGCGGGTCATTGCAAGAACCCGGAGCACAGAAGGGATCCAGCCAATGGCAGCGTGTTGGGCGGCAAGACACCTGCACGCACACCCCCACCCCCTCAGGCTGGCACTGGCCGCGGCCGCGGAGGCACCCTGGGGCTTCAGACTTAGCCTGTTCCAGGGCAGCATCTGTCCTAAGTCTCAAGTCATCGTGTGGCTACTCCAGTTGACTCAGAAAACTAGCCACGGTCCTCTTCAAGGAGAGAGAGAGAGAGGTCCTGACAGGGTCGCCTTATCTGGGATAGATTTGAAAGCCCCTTTAATTTGCGTTGTCATCCCCGTTTGCACAGGAGGAAGCGAGACCCTGGGAGATGAAGCGAGCACGCAGGCCGTGAGAAGGTAGCAGAAGTATGAACACACCCCACTGGGCCCACAGCCTCGTTGACCAGGAGGGAACGCGGGAGAACGAGGGTCCCAGCAGCGGCTTTGGACCCGCAAGTCTCTCCTCTGCATGAGCCTGGGCAAGTTTTTTAACCTCCCTGGCCCTCAGTTTTTGCACCTGTAAATTGGGGTTGATTGTAGTTCTGTCCATATAAGTTGCTGTGAGGACTAAAGGAGTTCATTTTGTGGCTAGAGCGTCAGCCTGCGAACTGAAGGGTCCCGGGTTCGATTCTGGTCAGGGGTTGTGGCACAGACCCACGTGAGATCGTGTGGTGCTTAGCAGGTGCCAGGGTGGAGTCAATTAAGAGAGATGGTGGCCCGGCCGGCGTGGCTCATGGTTGAGCACCGACCTATGAACCTGCCCAGGTTGTGGGCTTGATCCCCAGTGTGGGGTGGGCAGGATTCATTTTGAATGGCGTTAGCAGGCATGGTGGCCCAGAGATTGAGGCTGTGTGGAAACATGTGGGCCCGATTCATAGGCGTCGGACTCTGACATAGGAGGAAAACAATTTACGTTGCTTGTATTTTTTATATAACAGCACAAGGGAGTGACACAGGGTGGGGCAAAAGTAGGTTTACAGTTGTGAGTACAAGAAACAGAGTTTATTGTTGTATTATTATTTATTAATGATTGTATTATTTCCCATCCGAACAACTGTAAGCCTGCCCCGTATAACAAAACATCACTCTCTGGCTACATAGGCCTAACGATCTTGTCACGTACGAATGGAGGGGTAAGTGGCGTGTGCAGGCACAGACCCACGTGAGAGCGTGTGGTGCTCAGCAGGTGCCAGGGTGGAGTCAATTAGGAGAGATGGTGGCCCGGCCGGCGTGGCTCATGGTTGAGCGTTGACCTATGAACCAGCCCGGGTTGTGGGCTCGATCCCTGGTGTGGGGCATGCAGGAGGCAGCCGGTCAATGATTCCCTCTCATCATTGATGTTTCTATCTCTCCCTCTCTGAAATCAATATATACACACACACACACACACATATATATGTGTATATATGTATATATATACACATATATATATACACACACACATATATATATGTATATATTTAAAAAAAGAGAGAGAGATGGTGAGCAAGTGGAACCAGGCTTGGAGCAGGCGCCCAGATCCTGAACAGACGTAGGTAGCTGCCTGGTTGCCTTCTAGACCCTCTGCTTCCCAGGGCGTTGCTGAGACTGGCTGACAAAGGAGGTCTGGCAGCTCTGTGCACACTGCCCTGGCGGGGCGGGGCGAGGAGGGTGGGGAGGGGAGGTAGATGCAGTATCTGGGAACTCTGTCTCAGTCCTGTCCTTCCTCTTTGCTGTACTTGGGACAATGCCGAGTTTTGGGAGGGGTGGGGCTGCCCGCGGGCGTGGGGTGTGGCGGAATCCCGCTACCCTGGTCCCCTGGAGGAGGTCTGGTTCCACTTGGGCAGGCAGAGAGACAGACAGACAGACAGACAGACGGGCCTAATGCTCCGAGCTGGGAGTCAGGCCCTGCACGGCCGCTCCAGCAATGGAAGAAGGCGCTGGAAATACTGTATTTTTCTTTGGGATGAGAACTTTTAAGATTGACTTTTTTGGCAGCTTACAGTTTTATTGACTGCGGTCACCGTGCTGTGTATGGTGATGGCCATGTTTAGGCTGGGAATTGGAAGGCACCCGCGAGACTGGAGTTGAGTTAGTACTGATGCTGGTGGTCAGGACAGGGCCGCCGTTAGGGTCAGGGTTACAGGTTGACTCGAGGGTCAGACTGAGGTCTGGAGTGAGGTGGGATAAGGGCCGGAGGAAGGGGCCCCCTGGGAGCTTGGTGAGCTGAAGTGGTTTGGGGTGACCCGCAGGACGGTCCCTCTCCCTCGTGTCGCAGAGTTGCGAGAGGCAGCTCAGGCTGAGCGCCCGGCATGTCCTCTGTTCCCCTCGATGCTGAGATGCCCTTCCTTACCTTCTTTGTTATTTACATTTTAGCGCATCGACGTCGTTAGGGCTCGATGGCGAACTGCAATCGAATGGGCAGCACACTTATCTTTCTTCACGTACAGAAATTAATGTCATCTCATGTTGGGGGCACCTTTGGCTAGTGGAAATACACAGTCTGGTTGCTGTTCTTTTTTTAAAAAATAATTTTTTTATTGATTGCAGAGAAGAAGGGAGGGGGGAGAGAGAGAGAAACATCAACGTGCCTCCTGCACGCCCCACACGGATGGAGCCCGCAACCCGGGCCTGTGCCCTCACCAGGAATCGAACCGTGACCTCCTGGTTCATAGGTTGATGCTCAACCACTGAGCCACACTGGCCGGGCCGGTTGCTGTTCTTGAGCCACCTGCCCTCTGCCTGGCGCACAGTATGCCATCAGTTTGCTTAGATGGGTCACCACGCTGGTCCCACTGTGCCCGGGGGCTCCCACGTGACTCCGGCACGTGCCATGTGGTGTTTTCTGCTCAGTAAATTGATACTTTTCTATCCTGCTCCCGTGAGTTCCTCCAGCGAAGGAACTAGCCTTCCCCAAACCCCTTTCCCCCTGAGCCTGGTCCCCAGCACAGCACCTGGTCTGATATGAACCACGATGTTAGCAACAGCTGCCATTTTTCGGGCACTTTTTACAATGAGGGAGGCATTTGCCAAAAGTCTCACATTTATATTTTCATTGAATCCTCATAATGGCTCTCAGAGGCAGCTATGATGATTATTGCTCTAATTTATATGAGGAAACTGAGGCACAGAGAGCTTATGGGGTTCATTCAAGGTCTCTTTTTAAATAATGCGCTTGGGGCAGCTCTGAAGACAATGCACATTTTTAAAACAATAGCTTCGTAAGATATAACCCACTTCCCATAACGTGGACCCGTCCACAGCGTCCCCGTCATTGGTTCCTAGTATATTCCCAAGGCTGTAACTAGGCACACGACCCAGCGTCAGAACATTTCGCCACCCCAGACAGAACCCCACACCCATCAGCGATCGCCCCGGGTGCCTCTCCCTCCCGCCCTTGACAAACAGGAGTCTGCTTTCTATTTCTATGGACTTGCCTGTTCTGGACGTTCCATATAAATGGAACCCTACCATACATGACCTTTCCTGCCTGGCTTCTCCCCTGGTGTCAAGGCCCACCCGTGTCCTCGTAGATGTCCGTGCTTCAGTCCTCTTTCAGGCGAGTGACGTTCCACCGTGTGGAGAGACCACATTTTGTGTAGCCGCTCATCAGCTGATGACACTCGGGTGTTTCGCGTTGTTAGGCTATTGTGACGAATGCTGCCGTGGACATTGGGGTACAACTTCTTGTGTGGACATACGTTTTCATTCCTAGGAGTGGAATTGGTGGGCCATGTGGTAACTCTATAGTTAACCACTTACGGACGTGCCAGACTGTTTCCGAGATGGCCACAGCGTTAGCATTCCCACCAGCAACATATGAGGGTTCCAGTTCCCCCACATCCTTGCCAACACTTATTATTGTCTGCCGTTGCTCATTGTCGCTGTCCTAGTGGTGTCAGGCATTATCTTGTTATAGTTTTGATTTGGGTTTTCCTAATGACTAGTGATGGTGAGTGAGCATTTTTAATGTTCGTATTGGTCATTTGTGTGTCTTCTTTGGAAAAACATCTATTCAAATCCTTTGCCCATTTTTTAATGGGGATGTTTTATTTCTATTGTTGAATTGTAAAGTTTCTCTGAATATTCTGGATACAGGTCCCTGGTCAGGTATAGGAACACGTCTCTCTCCTGTGCGTTCTTTTCACTTCCCTGCGAATGCCAACGTTATTTCCGGTGTGGTGTGCCCTTTGCATTCCCCTCAGCATTGCATGTTTATTCATCACCTTGATTTACCAGCTTCAGACTAGGAAGTTGGTTTTCTAGTATATTCCTAGAGGGACCCAATGAGTTATATTTTTTCTTTATATTCTGTCTTCTTCTGAGTAT
>NW_005353380.1:0-765 GCF_000412655.1 Myotis brandtii
GTCATTCATTTCATTAATAAAATGGATTAACATTATACACAAACATCTTCCCAAGTAGAAAGACACCAGTTATGTAGACTCGACATTGCAAAATTGAGTAATCATAATTTTATATAAAACTAGAGGCCTAGTGCATGACATTCGTGCATTGGGGGGAGAGGGGGTTTTCAGCCTGGCCTGTGCCCTCTAACAGTCTGGGGCCCCTTGGGGGTTGTCCTTAGTGCTGCCACAGAGGCAGGAGCATCTCCAGTGTGCTCGCCAGCCATGAGCCTGGGTTCTGGCTGACTGGAGCTCCCCATGTGGGATTGCATTGACCACCAGAGGGCAGCTTCTGCATTGAGCATCTGCCCCCTGGTGGTCAGTCCACGTCATAGTGACAGGTCGTTCTGCTGGTCTTTCCACCATTTGGTCGATTTGCATATTAGCCTTTTATTATTAGGTTTGCCAATGCACTTCATATGTACCAGCCGGTTGGATGGACAGACAGTCGGTCACATAGCCCTTTATATATACTGTATAGATAACATTTTCATGTCAACTTCAACTTAGAAATAATTGAAAAGTAAAGAACTTTCCTTCCCTTGACCTGACTGAGGCCCCTGGGCCTGCAGGTGAGTGTGCAGGGGCTGCGTCTGTCTCAGTCCAGCTCCAGGAAGTAGGCCTTGCTGGGGAGCACCTGCCTCCCAGGAGCACAGCCCAGGCCATGCAGCAGAGACAGGGTCACACTGTGTACCTCCTCTCTCCTCACTTCTCCCAGCAGGAAGC
>NW_005353381.1:0-687 GCF_000412655.1 Myotis brandtii
TCCCTTCCTCTCTGTAAAAAATTAAAAAATCAATAAAATATTTTTTTTAAAAAAGGCTGATCTTTGCCTTAAGCACCCCGTCCATTGTTCCTGTGCATCTGGGTTAACACACCTTTGATATCACCATGACCACCCTCAGGAGAGCACGTCTTGGCCATCTGTGTGTCCACTTTGGACACTTAACCTACGACGCCCTTTGCCCATTTTTCAATTGTGCTGTTGTCTTCGTTTTGTTAAGTTGTATGAGTTCCTGTGCATCTTGGTGATTAACCCCTTAGTTGACGGACCCCTGCTGTTGCAAATGGTAAGAGGTCTTTCTTTTTTATGGTTGCATAGTATTCATGGTGTAAATGTACCACAGTTCTTTTATCCAATCATCTGCTGACAGGCACTTAGGCTGTTTCCAAAGCTTAGCTGTTGTAAATTGCACTGCTATGAACATAGAAGTGCATGTATTCTTTCTGATGAGTGTTATGGGTTTCTTAGGATATATTCCTAGAAATGGGATCACTGAGTCAAATAAGAATTCCATTTTTAATTTTTTAAGGGAACTCCATACTGTTTTCCATAATGGCTGCACCAGTCTGCATTGCTAATGGACCAAATAAACTGATAAACAAAAATAGACCCAGAGACATAGAAGCATGAACAGACCATGGAACCTCAGAGGGAAGGCAGGGGAGGGGG
>NW_005353381.1:1029-3083 GCF_000412655.1 Myotis brandtii
TGTCATAGGTTCGCCATCACTGGTATATGCCTAACCCGTGGACACAGACAATGGGGTGGTGAGGGCCTGGGGAGGGAATGGGAGCGAGAGGGAAGAGGATAATTGAGAGAAAAGGGGGGCCTATGCAATACTTTCAACAATAAAGATTAGAAGAGAAAGAGAGAGAGAGAGAGAGAGAGAGAGAGAACCTTCTGTTCACTATCCTGGCATCCGGTCCCCGCCTTGCTCTCTCCCACCTCCATGTCACTCCTCACCTTTCCTCCTGAACTTCAAATGCACAAACGCAGCTGCAAACGGTTATTCTCCAGGCCATTGGAGGTCTTGCTCCCCCACAGTTGTCATCAGTTTGGCTCCAATAAAAATTTATAAAATATCCTTTACATGTTTGGATATTTCTTATACTAAAATATTGTCTTTTCTTCATTTACAACATATGTGCACACACGTGTTTTCTCCGTGTGGAGTGGGAAGTTCACACAATTATTAAAAACCTGCTACCTGGGCAGGATGAGTTAGTTCTAAAGAGTTCACACCCTTTGTTGTGGGCACTATGTGCCAACCACTGAGCACCACCGGCCAGGCTCCACTTGTAAATGCTGGAAATACTCCCACTTTGAGGGGCTGGGAAAATGGGCTTTTGCACACGAACAGCAGGAAGTTGCGTGAAATCTGTGGTTTGGGAAGCTGCTGTGTGCTTGTGAGAGTGGCAGCAGGTTTGGGATGGAGGCTGCAGCCACAGCATCCAGCCCAGCCTCTCCTGCCTCCTCACTTGTAGAGGTTCGAGTTTTTATAGGGGCAGGAATAGAATGCGGGGAACTGGCTAGAATTATATGACATAGTCATCCTGGTCTGTTCACCGTGATTGTTTATTCTGATTGGAGAAGGCACCTTCTAGCCTGGCTGGCAGCTGCACTGGGCCCTGGGAGCTCACCTGGAAGTGCAGCCTCTCCTCCCCATTTGGAGCTGCAGATCATCCTGGAGATGAACAACTTTCCTGCAGGAACCAGCCCACCAGCCCTTGAAGGTACCAGCCCTCTGCTCCCTGTCACCTGCATCTTTGGCAGAGTCTTTGGCTACTTCCCACATAATACAGTGGGGCCTTAAATTACGAGTGTCCTGACTAATGAGTTTTTCGAGATGCGAGGCGTCTCTTGGGGGATTTTTTGCTTTGAGTTATGAGCTAAAATTCGGGTTACGAGCCAGCTTCAGATACCCCACCCCACCGCTAGTTGGCGCAGCGAACATCACAGTGAATGCCACAACATCAGCCCAGCATCACGTGTCTCACTCTTTAACTGTTGATTTGACATACGAGTAATTTGAGTGATGAGCTCCATCAAGGCCCCACTGCATTCTATGCGTTCACTCAACGTAAGCTGCTGGCTTATGGGGCTGCAAAGCAGGTTATTGTGGGTGACCTGCTGCTCCCCCATATTGCCCACAGTATTGGAATGAATTTCTGTATATGTTTCAACCTTGTCCCTGCCTATTTGGCTCAACTAGTGACAGGCAGCAGGGACCATGCAGTGTCTGATTACATATTCATGTGTGTAAAATGTGATTGGGGCAAAAACAAGGAGAATCTTTCAATCTCAAAATAAAGGCATCATCCAGTGCACATTCTTATTCCCAAACCCCAGAATGGCAACATGGGCCACAGAGGGTGATGGAGAGCGAGAGGAAGCCCCATCCATGTGCCTCTGGGGGAGCACCCCTGGGTCCTCATCAAAACCCCAAGGAAGGAGGACTCTCAATCCTGGAAACTGCCCCCAAAGAAATGGGGTCAGGCTGATAGATCTCTAGAAAAGGAGGGAGGGAGGGGGGTCAGGACGGGAACCCTTTAGGCCAGCGTCCTTGAGTCCTTTTCCATCTGGGGTTGCCCTAGATGACAAGGTCAGACATGCAGCCCAGGGTCCCAGCTGCACCTTATATGCAGACTCCATGCAAATGGGGCTCTCCTCCTGCTCATAAAAGGAGGCCCTTGCCTAGCATGATGGGGAGACACCCAGAACCCAAACACCTGAGACAGGACCCCAGCGGCTCCACCATGGACT
>NW_005353382.1:0-751 GCF_000412655.1 Myotis brandtii
CCCCTGGGCCCTCATGTGCCCGCCTCCGACTGAGTCAAGGCGCCCGAGTCCCCACACAAAGATACCACAGGCCAGGGCACAGCATGGGCCTCTGGGCCACCCAGCGGGCAGCACACTCTCTCCTGGCTGGCACTGCAGACTGACTCCTGCAGGAACCTATGGGGAGCCTGACCAGCCCCTGCGGTCCCAGTGGCTGTGGCCCTGCTCACCCAGAAGAGGTCGTGTGGGTGCGGGGTGGGCTCCTCCCGGGCACTCTGGCGTCCTGGGGGAGGGTAGCAGGGGGAATGAGAGCAAGCTCGGCAGACACCCCACATTCTCACCGCACCTCCGTCCCTGTCACCCCCACCCCAGGTAGCCAGCAAGAGGTTGCCACCACCCACCCCCAGTTCCCCATCCCAGCCTGCCAGCTGCTGGTGGCCATCTGTGGGGCAATTGGCTGGGTGATTGGGCCCCATTCGTACCCGCCTTAGCCTGGTGCCACCTGCTCACCTGCTCCACCAACTCGCAGCGGTCCCACTCTCGTTGGGCCCACTGGGGCCCGCAGCACCTCCATTGCCGCCTGCTGCCAGCACCACATTGCCAACACCTACCATGTTCTGAGCTGCCTCCTAGTGGTCAGTGCACGTCATAGCGAGCCCTCAAACTCTCAGTCGAACTCCTGGTCCAGGAGACAATTTGCATATTAAGCTTCTATTATATAGGATATTCTAACTAAATATCAGTGTACTTGTAAGTAGCTAATTTGAGCAAT
>NW_005353383.1:0-441 GCF_000412655.1 Myotis brandtii
TTTCAGCAGGGAGGCCAAAGGATTCGATTTGCATTTTAAAAAAAGATCATCTTGCCCTGGCCGGTGTAGCTCAGTGGATAGAGTGTCGGCCTGGGGACTGACGGGTCCCGGGTTCGATCCCGGTCAAGGGCACCTACCTCGGTTGCAGGCTCCTCCCCGGCCCAGGCCCTGGTGGGGGCACGTGCAGGAGGCAACCCATCGATGTGTTTCACTCACATTGACATTTCTGTCTTTCACTCTCTCTTCCACTCTCTCTAAAAATCAATGGGCCCTAACTGGTTTGGCTCAGTGGATAGAGCGTCGGCCTGCGGACTGAAGGGTCCCGGGTTCGATTCCGGTCAAGGGCATGTACCTTGGTTGCGGGCACATCCCCAGTGGGTGCAACTAATCGATGTGTCTCTCAAATCGATGTTTCTGACTCTCTATCCCTCTCCCTTCCTT
>NW_005353384.1:0-332 GCF_000412655.1 Myotis brandtii
CAACTTACACCATACACAATAATAAACTCAAAATGGATAAAAGATTTCAATTTAAGTCATGAAACCATAAAAATCCTAGGAGACACCGTAGGCAGCAAAATCTCAGACATTTCTTATAATGATGTGTTTTCCAATATATCTCCTATGGCAAAGGAAAGGATACTGAAAATAAACAAATGGGACTACATCAAAATAAAAAGCTTGCATAGCAAAAGAAACCATTAACAAAATGTAAAGGGAGCCCACTATCTGGGAGAATATATCTGACAGTGATACATAGGAAGACCAACAATCAAATTAAAAAATGGGCAAAGGTCCTAAATAGACACTTC
>NW_005353385.1:0-769 GCF_000412655.1 Myotis brandtii
ACCAGAGGAAGCTCCATGGACAAACCCAGGGCTCCTGTCTTTGTGGAGCTGGCAGCACGGCCTTCTCCAGGGTTGGGGGTGCATTCAGGGCCCGGGACAGCAGAGCCCTCCCAGGCCAGCGGCCCCTCAGCCCTTCGCGACCAGGAGCCGTGCTTGTACGCAGGCCACAGCCCGGCTCACGTCACGCCTGGGGCTGTGCCCAGCACCACATGGATCCACAGACACCGGCCATGCTGGCTGCCTGCTGATCCGGAGCACAGGTCTCCTGGGATGCAGGTGGGGAGGGGGCCGCACAGTGGGAAGCAGGAGCCGGGCAGGCTGGGCCTGTGGGTGAGGACCGGGGAGCAAAGGGTTTGAGGGTGCGTTTGTTAACAGGCCTTTGGCCAGCTAGTCCAATTCTGAGAACCTGTTCTGTAGGAAGTAATTCTGAGTATGTACACATGGCCATGGAGGCCACTCATCACAGAGAGATGCAAATTACAACCACAGTGTTAATCAGCTCACAGGTGCCTTGATGGCCACCATCAGCAAGTCCACAAACGACAAGTGCTGGCCGGGTGTGGAGAAGAGGGAACCCTCGTGCACTGCTGGTGGGATGCGCACCGGTGTGGCCACTGTGGAGAACAGTATGGAGCTGCCTCAGAAAATTAAAAATGGAACTGCCGTATGACCCAGTGATCCCACTTCTGGGAATATCCTACGAATCCTGAAGCACCAATCAGAAAGGATGTGCGCACCCCCATGTTCATAGCAGCGTTATTGTCAATAG
>NW_005353385.1:2727-5895 GCF_000412655.1 Myotis brandtii
CTCCTGAGCCAGGACGGGGCTGCCTTCCTTTGGCGGAAGAGGGAGGCGTTGGGCTGGGCTGTGGTTCCTGCTGCCCACCAGGAGGAATTGGGAGATTTCAAGTTCAGAACGGAACCCACCCGCACTGAGTGGGGGAGTGTGGACAGATCACAGCCTGTCACTGGAAGGCGAGGCGGGGAGCACTCTGTTGGGCGGACTTCACCATCTGTTCTCCAGGGGCCTGGCCTTCCTTTACCGGATTGGAACCCTCCGGGAACCCTGTGTTGGGAAGGCCTCTGAGGCGGTGTTGTGTCCTGGGATGGATTTGTGATGCAGCTCATTTAAGGCGACAGCTGGGCCCTGGGAACCAGGATCTGCAGCTCTTCACTGGCTTCATTTTCATGAGGAAAATGACACACTTTTGGGCGGCTAGCACTCTGAATCTGTGCCAGTAACCTAACGCACCTTCTTGTTAGCCTATAGTCTAGTCACTGGCCCTTCTTTAATGATCTGGTCCTGCCAGACATGTTTACCTAAGTACTACCCCCATTTAGAGAGGCCATAAACCATGAACAATACACAACGCCCAGATGGAGTTATCAGTGCTGGTGCCAGATCAGGACTTGAGATGCAGTCTCACTACCCCCAACCCAGCACATGAGACTTTTTGCAAAGCGCGCAAATGGTCCGGAAGTACCATCCCATATTTGGGAGACAAAGAAACCAAAAGGGTATAAAGGGAAAGCTTCCTCAATATTTACTTGTTCAGGATTTGGAGAGAAATAGCCTCCCCTGAGTCCTGTACCGGTACATGTGAAACAGCTGAAAATAAATGTTTTTTCCTGGCACTCCTGCATATTTTTCTGTCGCCTGGTAAATTCTGTAACATAAATATGGTCCCCTGACCGGGAAGACAGTGCTGAATTTGCCCCCTTGAGGCATCGCCTCACGAGAGCGGGCGGGTGGGCCCACTCAACCGAGCCCATGATGATGGGAAAGCCCGCTCCAGTGATTTACTGGGTCTCAGTGGTCATCGGGCCCTGGTGACCAGGGCCACCGCTAGCACTCCAGTGGACTCCAAGGAGGACAGGAAAGCCCTTTTCTGGACCAGACGTCTGACGGGTGAGTTTTCCCTCAGGCACCAGTCCAAGGTCAGGCCTGCCTTTAGGTGCAGAAGAAGTAGCTGATCACTACTTAGGCAAAATATTTGCCTCAGGGACTTTCTGTGGGTGAAAGTCACAACTGGAACTGACTGGTGTGAATGTGAGTGTGAGAGCCTGCATGAAGCAAAGCTACCTTGTGTTGTCCTGTGTCTCTGTTAACTGGGAGGGGATTGTGCCATCTGGCTGCAAACATGGGAAGCAGTTCCTGTAAACCTGCTTCCCTAGAATGTGTGCTGAAGAAAATTAAGAAGAGCTCAGACCGCTGCCTGCAATGCAGATGTCTCTCCGTGAAATCAAGGACCCCCAGCTTATGGATGAGGATGGGAAACATGAGAGTGTTTGTGAATGTTTTATGTCTCTTTGTTGTTTAATTTGTTTAAAGATGGGGCAAGTCGCACTTTAGGGGAAGCCTAGCTGTGTGTGGTGAGGCTAAGCCGTGACAGAGATTGCAGGGTGTCCCAGCAGCTGCCAAGAATCCTTATTCTTGGGGATCATGGCTCTTTCAGGGTATTAGCCGGCCAGAGACTGTTAGCTAATGAAATTTCTGTCTATGTCTGTAAAGTAGGGACTTTCATTTGCTGTTCCCTGATTTATGATTAAGCTATACTGCCTTAAAATTTTAAGATTCTAAGGTTAATTTAAAGGTGTAAAATTTATAAAAGTTGCAACCCAGGCAAGTTTACTACTTGTGAGGTGAAGCGAGAGAAAAAAAATGAGTTCTAAGGTTAACTATTTGCAAAAGAGTTGTAAAGTCATTTAAATCTCAAGGAGATTTAAACAAAGAGTTATTTACAGCTCCATTTCTCCCTTCTTGCCAAGGATGGAGGGAATGGTTAATGCAACAAGGGACAGGAGGCAGGATAAAAACTGGGGAAAAAAAAGTCTTTCACATTTAAACAAAGAGGCGAAGGTTTCTGTCTCTGAGCTTGGCAGGGTGAGGCTAGTGGGTACTTTTTAGACTGCGTAGAAATGTTCAAGCAGAGAAACTTTGGGATATAGTATTATATTGGCCAGATTAAAAAGGGTGAATCCTATAGTCCGGAAAGAAAAGGCCAGTACAAGTTACTAAGGATATGGCAGAGAGGAAAGAATATTAGAGTAGAGATACTCAGTAGAAGGATTGAGGCATGGTTATGCATTTTTGAAGGACGTAAGAAGAAGGTTTAAAGACTAATTCAGAAGTGTAAAATTTATAAAGGTTATGTATGTGATGAGAAGGGACAGAGTAATATTTTAGTAGCAGGCAGAAAAGAAGCAGTCAGAACAGGAGCCAGGTGGAGGAGAGACGGGGCTGAAGTCTGCAGCCGCCCTGGTGACTTAGAGCTGGTTGCAAGGCAGACCAAAGACTCAGCTCCCAAGAGCCAGGTGAAAGAAGGCGGAGGGGCTGGATGCCCAA
This sequence comes from Myotis brandtii, assembly GCF_000412655.1. Classification (NCBI taxonomy): domain Eukaryota; kingdom Metazoa; phylum Chordata; class Mammalia; order Chiroptera; family Vespertilionidae; genus Myotis; species Myotis brandtii. Next base: position 5,266 of record NW_005353385.1, read on the forward strand.
GCCGGCTGCAGCCGCCTGGAGAAGGGGAAGCTGCAGCGAGAAGCCTGGGATGCCAGTGACCCGACACCCAAGTTGCTGCCCAGTGAGTTATAAGTGTTGTACAACATGCAATGAAAGACTTAAGCGTTTGGTTTGCTGGTTAAAGGGTGACAAGCAGTGAGCCCTGGGGTCTGTGAAAGCAGGTGGCCATGGAGCTAGCGAAAGCTCCCTGTTTGCAAATGTGCTGAAAGGGTTAAGACTTCAGCACTTGCCCTAGCTGGTTTGGCTCAGTGGATGGAGCGTCGGCCTGTGGACTGAAGGGTCCCAGGTTCGATTCCGGCCAAGGGCACATGCCTGGGTTGCAGGCTTGATCCCCAGTGGGGGGCGTGCGGGAGGCAGCCGATCAATGATTCTCTCTCATCATTGATGTTTCTATCTCTCTATCCCTCTCCCTTCCTCTCTAAAATCAATAAAGAAATATTAAAAAAAAAAAAAGACTTCAGCACTTCAACTGCAGTTACTAGTACAGGGAGGAGTTAATAGGAGTATAGAGAGAAAAGACGTTCCCTTTGAGTGAGAGGGCTTCCAGTACTTTGAACTCTCCCAGAGAAGCTGAAAGATTTAACCCCTTAGACTAAGGGGTGGGCCAAG
>NW_005353385.1:5950-8667 GCF_000412655.1 Myotis brandtii
GAGACGGGGTGGGGAGGAGGAGGCCAGATGCCCTGTTCTTACTTACAAAGAAGCCTGTGGGAAAGATCAAGGTCGCTGCCCAGAAAGAGGACAGGCAGGAAGGCAGAGGCCTGACGCCCAAGCCACTGTACAGGAGCGCTTTGCAGTGTGCAGACTTGTCTCTCCCTGCAGCCCAGGCTGTGTTTAGCTTACTGCTTAGAGCCAAAGGGATGGCGAGGCAGGAGAGGGTAAAGGGAAGGCACTCTCCCTGGACCGGAGAGCCTTCAGGACTTTGAGATTCTCCGGGAGAGAAGTCTGACTGAGGCACTGGCCGAAACCCCGGTTGGGCGGACCGGAGACTGCAGGATAAACTTGCCAATGTGGACTACAGCTTTCTGGGGAGATGTCCAAGGCCAGTTGTATAGGGGTTAAGCTGCCTGTGTACAGCAGAACAACTTTCTCCCTGCCGGAATGCATTTTAGGGAAATTGGACAGACTGTGTTTGTGGCTACAAAGAAATACTGGCCGCCACGCACAGCCCTGACAGTGGCCTGCAGAAAACTGTGTAATGGACTTAGGTGATGCCTGCGTCTTCGTGGACGTGACTCCAGAGAGACACGTCCATGTGTGGGAAGGTCAAAAGTGGACTTTAGTCACGTCCCTGAGATGTTTGTATAGCCCTACCGTGTGTCATGTTTGGTGGCAGAAAATTTGGCTGCCTCAGGTGGCCACAGTGCCAGCCTTGTACTTCATTATGTTACTGTGTTATATTGACCTTAGATTCTCTTACAGATTTGAATGCAGCCGCCAGCAATGACTATAGACCTATGTTGGTCTACAGGCTTTCGTAGTCTTTGGGAGTAAGCGGCGAGTGTCCAGCTGGCCACACTGAGCGCCATTGTTATGGCCACATGTTAGCTGTCCTAGAAGGGGGTTACACGTTTTAAATTTCTTCTTGTCATGTAAAGACAGTTACTATTTTGTTATAATACATTTGGAAACATATTACTCTGGGAAGTCCATGAAAAGGTCTGGCAAGGAACATCAGAAGATCTTAAAGCAGGTCAGTGTATTTTTCTCCCTATCGGATCCCTCCGAAATTTGGCAATTCTTAATAAATGAATCATGGCAATGCGTTTCTTTGCATAAATTCAATAAGACCGGTTTCCAATAGTAGTTTTATTGACCGAAAACTTTGACTGGAGCATCATGTTTTAAAAAGCCCTGTCTGGACTCTAAATACTTGAACCAATAACAGTGCCATAGAGAAAGCCTGATATCTTGCTCAGCAGCCCTGAAAATGGCTGGCTCTGGAGCATCAGGCCCATACCCCGCCATCGCTGGCGGTTGGTCAGAGTGGAAGGGGAGGAACGAGGGCACCCCTGCGTCCCTGAGGAACCCCCACACACTCTAGGCCGCGATGAGGAGGAGGGCTGCTGAAATGAGACTTGCAGCTTAGGGCATGGGCCCGGGTGGAGTCTCTGCAGGTGAGGAACTCACCTAAGCCAGCAGTAACTGCAGGCAGGCCTGAGGGCAGCTGGATGGCCTGGCTTCCCTGCCCTATGGGGCCCATGGAGACTCAATCATGAAATTCCGGCAAAGGTGGTCAGTTAGGCAAATTAAGATTCAATCATGAAATTCCTGCAAAGGTGGTCAGTTACCATTCCTGTTGTATTTATGCAAACAATCAGGCCAAATTGAATGCAATAAATAAAATTAGTCTTATTTGGCTGTTTTAATAAAAGGGTGAATTTAAGGAGAAAAATTCTATTTCAATAGAAGTAATTAGAACTGAAATGTTCTCTTTCCCTTCCACCAGACCATTGGTTGTAACTCTTGCAGTTCGAATTGCTCAATAATACTAAATTTTATAATACAGTCTGTCTCCGCCAGGCCACAAGCCCACCTCCTTCTGTGCCCAGGCCTCATCGTCCCTCTGACAGACAGCGAGGATGTCTTGGCTCTGAAAGAAAACTCCACCCCTCTTCAGCATGGAGTAGCCTGAGGAGCCCACTGATGTCCGTTTTCCCTGAAAGAATTCAGAGCCAGGATCCTTGAGGGGATGTGTTAGGTAGTTAGACAGACATGAGCAGAGCGAGGACGATGGTCCAACTGGAGAAGAAATAGATGGGACCCTGAGACGGGGGGGGGGGGGGGCCCCCTTTTCCCCCCCCAACCGAAATGAAGAAACCTGTGCACATTCCCTGTCCCTTCCTCTAAGAAAGCCAACAGGCTTAGAACAGCGAATAGAGACAGAATCAGTGAGCCCTGCAGCCCCAGATGTTACTCCAGACCAGGGCTCTGGACTGCCAGCACAATCCCTTAGGTAATAAAGATGCAAAAATCCTGAGCTGCTGAACACCCTGCTCCCTCGCTCTGAGTCTTCTATTAAATCCCTAAGGCTGAGAATCAGCTTGAGGATCAAGAGGGAGGGGAGAATTATGGGGAAAATGAGACATTTTCAGGGGGTTAGGAATCTGAATCCCTACCAGTAATTTAATGCACATTCTTGCTAATCTATGGTCTAGTCCAGAGGTGACACTCGAACTCATTTTTTTGGTTGATTTTTCTTTGTTAAATGACATTTAAATATATAAAATAAATATCAAAAATATAAATCTTTGCTTTACTATGGTTGCAAATATCAAAAAATTTCTATATGTGACACGGCACCAGAGTTAAATTAGGGTTTTTCAAAATGCTGACACGCCGAGCTCAAAAGGTTCGCCATCACTGGC
>NW_005353385.1:13422-14371 GCF_000412655.1 Myotis brandtii
CATCATCTCATCCCCATCATCTCATCCCCATCATATCATCCCCATCATCTCATCCCCATTATCTCATCCCCATCATCTCATGGTTCAGTGACTACAATAGCTGAGGTCTGTGGACCCCCAGGGCTGCAAGTAGCACCCCAGCCCCTTCCCCTTTAGAGTCCTGCCCCCTGCACCTGCTGGACTACAGGATTTGAATGCTTGTAAGCGCCCTGTCTTCTTGGTGGGCTGGCCTTCTCAATAAATGCCTCATATGTTCAACCCTGCCTTCGTCATTGGACACAGGGACAGGCAGCCCGAGCACACCCAGGGCTTCACTGTAACATGAGGAGGGTTTGTAAAGGCCCCTGAGCTGGGAGGTGAGGAGGGGCCTTCTCAGTCTCGTCTGGTCTGGGCAAGGCAGATGGTGCAGGCACCGCTGGGACCCCATCACGGCTTTCCCAGGCCTCCGTGACACCCTGAGCCACCCCCCGGGGAAGCCTCGCTGGGTAGGTGTGTGACCCAGATGGGCTCCCCTGCCCCGGCCCTCACTTGGCGTTGGCTCTGTGCTGGGCCACGGCCATCTTCGTGGGCATCAGGAAGAGGACATCGGTCTCAAAGTCCACCACCGTCTTCTTCTTGGCCTCCTGGGAGGAGTCCTCTGCCCAGGATGCCGTGTAGAAGTCAAAGGTGGCATTGGCACCTCTGGGCCCCTTGGCGATGGTGACCTGGCTGACCAGCTTGAAGAAGTCCTCCCTGCAGGGACCCAAGCCGGTATGGACCCTTTTCCCCGGCCAGTGGGAGGCAACCCTCCGCCCCCCTGCCAGGGGCCTGCAGATGGCCCCCTACACCTGCTGCCGGGCTGGGTCCTACTTACCCCGTGACAGTCAGCAAGTCCACGTTGATGGCCGGCACATCAACGCTGGCAAAGATGTAGCCGTCCATGTCGTTGGTGCCAGCGATGTAGTCGATG
>NW_005353386.1:0-857 GCF_000412655.1 Myotis brandtii
CAAGTATATTTTGAGCGTCACGTATACAGTATAATAGTCCGGTGCTTGGCTAGATGCTGGCGACCCAAGTGACTCTCCTCTCCTCCCCTCCCCCCATCACCACAGAGACTCTGCTTTTGGAGTTTGGAGATGGACAAGACAGACAATAAACAAGTTAAACAAATGACTAAGATAGTTTCTGACAGTGATAAGGGCTGTGGAAAGAATAAAAGCAGATTAATGAAGTAGAGAATGACTGGGTTTTACAGCTCACTCACTTCTTAGGTTTTGAATGGCTAACATTTTGGACAAACCTCTGAGGGTTAAGCAAATTCCTTCAAGCTAGTTTATGGTCTTCTTCAAGACTAACTTTAGGGAAATTTTATACTCTGATTAATTCCTTTTCACAGGTCTTCTTTTAGCACCTTGTGTTATTCCTAAAACAGAAATATCTTCCTCTCTGATTTTGTAGTACGGTTTCCATGAATGCTGTTTCAAAGCTCAGACGCTGAGTCCTAGTCAGAAATGTTTTATTGAAGTCATTTTCATGGTCTACGATCGTTGGTCATGGTCATGGTCTAGCTTCAGTAGGTAACAGATAGCAATAAAGAATTTAAAAATAGGCAAAAAACTAAAGCCTATTAAAAGTGATTCCAAACCCCTCATGACTGACAACAATGTGAAAAGATGGAAACCCATTCCTGATGTACCAACCTTTTCCCCAAAGAGTCGAAAGCCACTGTACCCCAAATATGCTCTCAAAAGGCCAGTGCAAGGAACAATTTCTTTGATGTTTCATGCTTTATCTTGTGAAATCAGGTTGCTTTTGCATTCTGTTCCGAGGGAAAAGCTTGAGGAAGATACAGCATATTACTTTG
>NW_005353387.1:0-733 GCF_000412655.1 Myotis brandtii
GGTAAAAGACCTCTACTCAGAAAACTAAAGGACGTTGGAAAAAGGGATAGAGGAAGACATAAACAGATGAAGAACATACCATCTTCATGGATTGGTAGAATCAACATCATTAAAATGTCCATACTATCCAAAGCAATCAATAAATTCAACGCACTTCCCATTAAAATACCAACGGCATATTTCACAGACCTAGAACGAACTCTCCAAAAATTCATCTGGAATAAAAGAAGACCCCGAATAGCTGCGGCGATCCTGAGAAAAGGGAGAAAGGAAACTAAATAAAAGCTCAGTATCAAGAGTTAGAAATGGAAATGTATAAATTATAAGGCAAATACAATCAAATCAAGAAAACAGAGATGGTACTAAATAATAGTAATAATTTGTGAAATGGCAAGGGTTAAAATGTTGATATATGAAAGAATCCAGTCTAAGAGATGATATAGGATTAGAATAATGTAAAACAATATTAGCTTCATGGGATCTTAGGAAGGATATGGACATATATATGCAAAAAAATATAACTAGACCACCAACTTACACCATACACAAAAATAAACTCAAAATGGATAAAGGACTTAAACATAAGATGGGAAACCATAAAAATCTTAGAAGAAGCCATAGTCAGCAAAATAGCAGACGTTTGTCATAGCAATATATTTACCGATACAGCTCCTAGGGCAATGGGAAGTTAAAGAGAAATAAACAAATGGGACACATCAAAATAAAAAGCTTC
>NW_005353388.1:0-517 GCF_000412655.1 Myotis brandtii
GACTGGCTTATTTCACTTAGAATAATGTTCTCCAGTTTCATCCAAGCTGTTGCAAATGGCAAGAGTTCCTTTTTTTTATAGCAGCTTAGTATTCCATTGTGTAGATGTACCACAGTTTTTTAATCCACTCATCTGCTAATGGGCACTTAGGCTGTTTCCAGATCTTAGCTATGGTGAATTGTGCTGCTATGAACATAGGGGTGCATATATCCTTTCTGATTGGTGTTTCTGGTTTCTTGGGATATATTCCTAGAAGTGAGATCACTGGGTCAAATGGGAGTTCCATTTTTAGTTTTTTGAGGAAATTCCATACTGTTCTCCACAATGGCTGTACCAGTCTGCATTCCCACCAGCAGTGCAGAAGAGTTCCTTTTTCTCCACATCCTCTCCAACATTTGTTGTTTGTTGATTTGTTGATGATTAGCCATTCTGGCAGGTGTGAAATGATACCACATTGTTGTTTTGATTTGTATTTCTCAGAAAATTAGTGACTTTGAGCATGTTTTCATATGTCTTT
>NW_005353389.1:0-682 GCF_000412655.1 Myotis brandtii
TCAAAATAGCAACAAACCCGTTTCTTACGCCAGTCATGTTTTTCGACCCGTTTGTTGAAATTGAGACGATTTTATCGAGTGGAATATGATGTTTTTCAATGCACTCAATTACAGCATTTGCTATATCCTCTCCACATGTTTGACCTTTGAGTGGCAATAATCCTAAAAGTTCTTCTTTAGGACCTGTAGATGAAATAAATCGTACACAAAGTGAAATTTGCGTTGTATCATTTATGTCACAAGACTCGTCAACTGCTATTGATAAAGCTGAAACCAATTTAAGATCTTCGACTTGCTGGTTGGTTATATGTGAAGACATTTGGACTGTTCTATCTTTCACTGTTTTAGCAGACAATGGTAACTCTGTAATTTTTTTTAGAATATCTGCTTTGTTCTTAAAATCCCGAAATAGCTCTTCGGATGCATTTATAAAACAACTTTTTATGTATTCGCCGTCTGTATATGGTTTTCCTCTCTTAGCAATCTCTTGACTAACCACAAAACTTGCAATATTAACATTGTTGGAAGATTGCATCCAGTAATTAAATACAGAACTTGATTTTTCTTGACTCTTCTGAAGTTCCTCAACTGCTTTCTTCCTTGCATCACCGACAGGATATTTAGTACTAAATGACACGTGTTTAGTTGTAAAGTGTCTCTCCAAATTTGATTTCTTGTTATG
>NW_005353390.1:0-18711 GCF_000412655.1 Myotis brandtii
TGAGGCACAAGTACCCCCTATGTAACTCCCACACCAAACAGATGTTTCCTGCCAAGCCCACCAAGTGCTTTGTCTGTCAGATCACACAATGTTAAACCCTTTGCTTCAGGAGCCCTTTCTGGGAAATCACACAATCACTGCTCAGGCTGAGCCCCGCCGCTTGCATTTATCCTTGAGCAACCTTCCCCAAATCTGGAAGGCCTGCTGTGTCTCAGCTGGGTGAGCAGTGGGGCTCCTGTCCTGGGGAACTGAGAACCCAATCGCTTTTATATTCATGGCATTGGCCTCCTTGTTTCCAGTCACCTTGATTATTTAAGTCCCAGCACAGACAGAACAAGTGGCACCAGGTTTGAAGTCACAGCTGAGACTAAAGTACCTACTCATCATGTTTTCCAAAGGGATGATCATTTCATTTATTCACGGCCTGCTCATCAAATATCTAGTCGACATATCTAGTGCATTTATAATGGATAAGATGATACTATTTTTACGAAAGAAATTAATAACGTATGTAAAAAACATGTTAATGGAGTTCTTAAAACGAGTAAAGTTGGCAATTGAGACTATTTCTAAGTTTGTAAGGAGGAAGATGGCTGCTGTTACTGAAATCCTGTTTGTTAAACGTATGAAAAATATCACTTATTTCTTCAAGAAGAAGAATCCTCCTGAATCAATCTGCACTCATATTGTTTAAGAAAAAAATAATACTTTTATTTTTTCCACTTTTTTAAAAATATATTTTATTGATTTCATAGAGGAAGGAAGAGGGAGAGAGAAGTAGAAACCTCAACAATGAGAGAGAATCATGGATTGGCTGCCTCCTGCACACCCCACACTGCAGATCAACCTGAAACTGGACATATTCCCTGACTGGGATTCAAACCATGATTTCCTTGTTCATATGTACCGTGACAGGCTCGTTCATATATACCGTGATGGCCTCGTTCATATGTACCGTGACAGGCTCATTCATATATACCGTCATGGCCTCATTCATATGTACCGTGACCGACTCATTCATATATACCATGACGGCCTTGTTCATATGTACCATGACCGACATGTTCATATATACCGTGACAGGGATTCCAACCGTGATTTCCTCGTTCATATGTACCATGACAGCCTCGTTCATGTGTGGATGCTCAACCACAGAGCCATGCCAGAGAGGCCATCTTCACCTCTTCTCTTTCAATATCTTCCTTTCCTGGATGAATCACAACTAAACTAATTGATTAACTTATAATCCAAAAATAAAGACTTAAAGACTTAAAAATATTTCTTTGGAGCATTATATCGTCTTTTGCCTTCATAATTTTACTGAATCTAACTGTCTGACTAAAGAGACAGGTTTGAAAGTGAATAAAATACTTGTAAACAGAATCCAATGCAAAGCCTGTGTCTTTGTTGAGGTCTGTCTCACACGCACACAGATTATGTGGGCAGAGCAGAGAGACCTGGGAGAAAAGAAATTTTTCATGGGTAATGGGGGCTGCCCGCTAAGGAGCTTGATGCTGCATTGGGTTTACGGTGGGAAATGCAAATCCAAAGGCTAACATTGTGCAGTTGAGGGTTCTGAGTGGCTTTGCTGACCACCTGTGTCATAGGAGAAACTCTAAGGCGGCTGAGTCCACACTGTGGGAGGATTGAGGGGCAATCTCCTATCTGAGCAAGGGACTTGAAAAGAGACCAAAGTAGGAATGGGAGTCTAGAGGCTAAAATGACAGGAAGAATGGGGCACAGAGAAACCTGCCAAAGGCTTCCTGATGTCATGGTTTTGATCACTGGGACCCAAGCAGCCCAGGTCCTCCCCTTCTTCAGGTATTGTCAGCACCTCCTCAGGTGGCTGGAAGAGCCATGAGCTTCATGCTCCTGGTGGGGAAAAGTCTTCACAACTGGACTGATCTGTTCAGATTCCTTTTAATACACACTTTGGAATCAGTTGGCGTCTTACCCCACCAGCTCTTTGGGGAAAACAATGCAGCAATGGGCCTGCTTACATGATAAGAGCACATTTCACTGCAGAGATCCTTTAGGTAAGAAGAAAGAAAACCTTGCATATAGCTCTTACACCTGGAGAGGCCTCAGCTCCACATTACCGCAGACATCTAAGGTCCTGTGTCCCCAAGCCTCACCTCTTTCCTCAATCCATTGGGCTCAGCAAGCTGAAAAGACACCATGCCACTCTATCCTCTTCCACCAGGAACCCCAAAACCTGCTTGATGCCTCATTTGTGGGCACTTACTCCCAATTGCAGTCTCAGGATCAGAGGCCTTGGGGCACTGGCAAGTTGACATTTTGTGTTTCTATGGAGCTTGGAGGGAAAATTGAAAATGCCGGATCCAGACCCACTTTGGGAAACATGTAGCGCTAATGTTACCTGACCAAAGCTGGACATTGAAAACCCTGGCCCTCACTCTAGACATTGTGATCCCTGGACTATAGACCATATGCTCCTCCCGACACCAGCCCACCCGCCTTTTCCACCCCTCTGCAGGCTGGAATCCTCAGCCTGTGCCTGAAGACCTGACCCCTCCCTAGTCCTCCTACATTCTCTTCATCCTCAACCAAGACTAATGTGACCAAAACACAGGATCAGGTAGCTGCTGCAACAAAAGCCAAACTGGTGAGACAGGTGCTGGTGCAAAAGGAAAGAGGCTTATTTAGGTTCCACGCCTGGGAGCATGATGGACTGACCTTTCAAAGAGCATCCCTTCTTCCTGCTCAAACCTGGAGTTCCTATGGGAATAGGGCCGGGAGGTCTTTATTTTCTATCTGATTATCTTGCCAGCTATTGTCCCTGTGTGCTTGGGCCCTATGCTTTCATCTTTCTAGCTTTTGGTGCACTTGGTGTCAGAAATTCCCCCTTAGCCATTGTGGCCATGGGTGAGAATCCCTAGTGTTCCCTAACCAGGGTATCAGGGTCAGAGTGCAGAGGGGTGCTTTAGGACCTGCAGACAGGAAGCCTGGAGATGGCACAAACCTCAGCCCACCTTCTGATGCAGGACACAGCACCCAGACATCCCTGGGCTCTGGTTGGAGACCAGTGGAACTCTGTGCAGCCCCTGCATGGCCCACACCTCTGAAGTGGCCAGCTGGGCTGTGCTCACCCTGCTGCCGTCTGCCCTGACTACAACGGACTGTCTTACCATAACCCTAACACACCATACCTTTCTACCCTTCCTGCTTCCCCAGTGGTTATAGTTCTGCTCCCTACTCTGTCCAGGACCTCACCCCTTTCTGCCAAACATGGAAGTCCCTGGTTTCTAAAGGCCATCTGACCCCCAGGTCTCTCTAGGTTTCTGCTCTATGCTCAGAGGCCAACCCAAGGTCACAGGGCCAAACAGAACCCAGAGAAAAGATTTTACTTCCCATTTCCCTGTATCCTGTGTGTGGACTCACATTGGGACAGGCAAGTGGAGTTTGTGAAGAATACAAAAAAAACCCCCAATAGATGAGGACAGAAATATTTGCAGTGTTGTGTGTGCTTCCCTGGAGGGTGCTGGGTGATCACAGGGCATTGAAGGTATTGGGGTGGAGGGCGCTTGTCCGGGTTGGCAACTGTTTGTCTAGTAGCATTCGGGCTCCATTCCATTGCCTTTTAAAGGAGTTTTAACACCTCATACACCATCAAGGTTCTATAACAGAAGATCTTTGAAAGATTTGTGCATCTGCTCCCTTACATGTGAGGTGAAAATTCATGTGGAATTGCAACAATGTTGGAGGTTAGGGTCCTTCCAGCTCTCTAGCATGTCATCAGTCATCTATCACACATGTAATTTGGTCAGTGTTTCTACCAATATCAGTGAGGAGACTTTAAAGTTTTCCTTGTCCTGCTGTGCCAACCTATGGAGGCTGTGCAGGATATTTCAGACAAGGGATTAGGGAGGGAGCAAGTGGTCACCTGGGTGTCTCCAAAGTGTATCTGAGTGGATAAGACATCCAGCCTGTTTACACCATCTCTAACAGTCCTGGAGACCAGAAGCTGGAAATGGGTGTCACTGTGCTGGAATCTTGTGTGTGTGCAAAACCCTTTTCCCCTCCCAGACTCTCTGGGAGAACCTCTTTTTGCCTTTTCAAGTTTCTGGAGCTTTTACTCATTCCTGGCTCATGTCCCTACATCACATGCCTTCCTTCCCTGCTTTCATGGCCATATCTGCTTTTTCCCTTCTCTTGCTTAATCTCTTCTCTCTCTCTCTCTCTCTCTCTCTCTCTCTCTCTCCTTCTCTCTCTCTCTCTCTTTCTTCCTCTTATTAGATTCAGTTACTTCATTTATGAAAGACAAAGCTTTAGAATGCCTAATGGACAATTAGAGTACATTTCTCATGAATGTATTTCAAGTATTTCTGACAAATTAATGATGTATCCAATGAACCAGTCACCAACTTTCTTAAATCAAAAGTTGTCTATTTTTATTTCTTATTACATTTATTGTGGTGAAATTGGTTTGCAAAACCATGCTGATTTCAAGTGTACAATTCAATAAAACACCATCTGTGAACTGCATTTTTGCCCATTGCCCCAAGGAAAGTATCCTTTTGTCAACCAGAAGTTTCCTGTTGAATAAGATTTCATTTTTAACAGAGAATATTGTTTGATTTGAGCTTGTACTGGCTGAAGAAATGAGGATGGATTACAGAATAGCATCACCCATAGCATTAATAGATAGAGAGAAAAAAGTGGAAAACACAGGGAGAGAGTCAGCTTGCTTAATCTCACACAGCCTGTGGGCCTGAAGCTTGAGACCCCTGTCCCTGTCCTCACCTCAGGGAGTCACTGAGTAAGGTGGGAGAGTTGCATGAACCCCCTCAGAGGGTTGAGTGCAAAGAGCTACCAGGGAAGGGACCAGAGCAACAGCTTCTTTGAAAATTCATCCTCATTAGCAACAAAACAATGGATTGGAAGATTTAATTTTGTTAAGCTGTCCATGATATCCAAAGAAATCTACAGTTTCCATGTAATGTATTATAATCCCAATGGCATTTTACTAAAGAAATAAAAAATCTAATTCTTAATTTATAGGAGACCTCAAGGGAACCCAAGGAGCCAAAACATCTTCAAAAAGAGAAAAGTTACAGACTTGCATTTCCTGATTTCAAAATAAATTACAAAGCAAAGCTAAAAATACAGTGGTGCTACAATAAAGCCAGACATATAGACCAATGGAACCAAATAGAGAGCCCAGAAATAAACCCTCCTATGTATATATATGGTCAAGTGATCTCCAACAAGGGTGCCAAGTCTGGAAAATGGGGAAAAGACAGAGTTCAACAAAAGGTGTTGGGAAAACAGGATATTCACATGTAAATGAATCTTGTACCACATACAAAAATTTACACAGAATAGACTAAAGATCTAAATGTATGACCCAAAACTGTAACACTCACATGTGGATAGCCATGTGCAAAGCTTCCCAACGGATTTGGCTATGGTTTCTTGGATAGGATACCAAAAGCTCAGGGAACAAAGCCAAATAGAAAATGGGCCTAGATCAAGATAAAAATATATTGCTCATCAAAAGGAACAATCATGTGAGTAAAAGTGAATCAAAAGAATGAGAAAAAGTATTTGCAAATCATATCTATCTGTTAATGCTTAACATCTAGGGTACATAAAGAAACCTTATAATTCAACAACAAATAGAGCCCAATGACCTGATTTTTTAAAAAAAGACATTTCCCCAAAGAAGACTTACAAATGGCCAACAAGCTTGTGAAAAAATGCCCAATATTATTATCAGTAATCACTAGAGAAATCCAATCCAAACAACAGTGGAATATAACAGCACACCCATTAGGATGGTCACTATCAAAAACACAGAAAGTAACCTGTGTTGGCACAATTTGGAGAAATTAGAGTCTGGCCCATTATTTGTGGAAATGCAAAATAGTGCAGCTACTACAGAAAACAGTTTGTACATTCCTCCAGAAATAAGAAATAGACTTACCATGTAGTCCAGCAATCCCAAAAGAATTGAAAGCAGAATTTTTAAAAGATATCCAATTTCATTGCAACATTATGCACAAAAGCCAAGAGGTGGAAGCAATCCAATTGTCCATGGACAGATTAATGGAAAAGAAAATGTAGTATATGCATATTTAATGGAATATTGCCCGTCTTAGAAGAAAAGGTAATTATGCATATTATGCTATGTGAAACAAGCCGGTCACAAGAATACAGAAATGACATGATTCCACTTTATGTAAGGTGTCTCAAGTATTCAAATTTAAGGAAATAAAAGAGGATTGGTCATTGCAGGTTAGGTGGGAGGAGAGAATGGGGACTTTTATTCAATGGGTATAGACTTTCAGTTGCACTGATGATAAAGTGCCAGAGATCTTTTTTCAACAATGAATATATATATATATATACCACTACTGAACTGTACACTGGCTCTTGGATCATGATGGTAAATTTAATGTTATGTGTTTTAAAATACAATTGTATAAAGATTTTTAAGGACAACTTTGGGGTTAAAAACCTTGAGGCTTGTGGAAACATCCTGCCTCAACAGGGGAAGTTCTATCTGGGTGTGATCAGTGTAACGTGTGTGTGGTTTGTGGGGTTCATTTCCTGTTTCCAACCGCTTTTTTTCAGTCCCAAGCAGTTGGTCTTGGTGTCTCTGAGCCCCGCCAGAGCCTGTGATGGTGGAGAGGACTCAAAGCTCCAATGTTTCTCAGTATCTGCGGGCCCAGGTGGGAGGGGAAAGGTTTGGCAGGTCTGGGAACACTGGTCAAGGAGATTGAGTCTGGAGGGCTGGACAGATCAAATGTTCCAGAGAGCTGAAGAGTGTCAGGTGTAAAATATAGAGCTAAAGTGGACAGGCATGAGGAGTCGGGAGACATCTGAGATGAGCCGTGTTGGGGACATTCCATGTCAGTTGTTCTGTGTGATCATTGAAGCTTTCCTTTGTTTAAGAAACCTTTGTCTTTTCTGAAATACTAAAGGTCTAAGGTCCTGGGCCTCCAAGCCTTATTCACCCATTTCTTCAATGACTAGGGCTCAGCAAGCTGCAAAGACACCCTGCCTTTGTATCCTCTTTCATCGGGCACCCCAAAAATCATTGCCAGGCTGCTTCTCAGCATCCACTCAGTGCCTCCTTTGTGGGCACTTCTTCCCATTTGCAGTCTCAGGATTTAAGGTCTTGGGGCACTGGCAAGTTGACATTTTGTGTTTCTATGGTGCTTAGAGGGAAAGTTGAAACTGCTGGACCCAGACCCACCTTGGGAAACGTGTAGCACTAACGTTGCCCTGACCAAACCTGGACACTGACAACCCTAGCCCTCACTCTGGACACTGTGATTCCTGACCACCTGTGTGTTCCTCCCAACACCAGCCCAACATCTTTTCCACCCTTCAGCAGGTTGGAGTCCTCAGCCTGTGCCTGATGACCTGACTCCTCCCAAGTTCTCCTACATTCTCTTCCTCCTAAACCAACACTAATGTGACCAAAACATAGGTTCAGATACCTGCTGCAACAAAAGTCAAACTGTGAAACAGGTGCTAGCATAGAAGCAAAGAAGCTTATTTAGATTCTATGCCTGGAAGAATGATGGACTGACCTCTCAAAGAGCATCCCTTCTCCCTGCTCAAACCTTCTTTTCTGTCAAAGAAGGGAGTTTTAAGCAACTGCTATTTTGGCTCCAGGACTTGCACTCCCAGGGGGCTGCCATCTTAAAACCTCTAATGTCAACCCCTCCCCGTCCTTTGAATTAGCCAATCCTGCAAGAATATGAACTCAACCTGTGACCCATCGAGAGTGAGGGACAGACTGTTGCATCAGAAAAAAACCCTAGCAGCCCTCCCACTCCCTGTGGGTGCTGACCACACCCTGTGTTAGTTGACCAACTTCTGCAGAAATAAAGCTATTTGCCTGTTCTCTGGCTCCAGAGTATCCTCTGTGTTCTACCAGGGCCCCTGGTTTTGTGGCTCACTTCTTTCTAACATACCTCCTACTTTCAATTGTCTAAAATGAACATCTATATATTTTTTAATTAGAAAAATCAAATGTTACTAGGTGTTCAACTTTATTGAGGCACAACTACCTTCTATCTAACTCCCACACCAAGCAGATGTTTCCTGCCAAGCCCACTGCGGTTTGTCTGTCAGATCCCTTTGCTTCGGTTGGAACGCACACATTTAAAACCCTTTTCTTTTTGTTGGAAATCACACAATCTCAGGCTTAGCCCTGCCACTTGTATTTATTCTTGAGCAGCCTTCCCCAAATCTGGCAGTCCTGCTGTGTCTCAGCTGGGTGAGCAGTGGGGCTCCTGTCCTGGGGAACAGAGAACCCAATCGCTTTTATATTCATGGCATTGGCCTCCTTGTTTCCAGTCACCTTGATTATTTAAGTCCCAGCACATAACAAGGGGCACCAGGTTTGAAGTCACAGCTGAGACTGAAGTACCTACTCATCATGTTTTCCAAAGGGTTGATCATTTCGTTTCTTTAAGGCCTGCTCATGAAATATCTGGTCAACATGTCTAGTCTATTTATAATGGACAAGATGATGCTATTTTTACCAGAAAAATTAATAACATGTGGAAACAACATGTTAATGGAGGTCTTAAAACAAGTACTTAAGTTGGTAATTGAGACTATTCTTAAGTTTGTAATGAGGAATATTGCTGCTGTTACTGAAACCAGTTTGATAAATATAGGGAAAATATCCCTTATTTTTTTAAGGAGAAGAATCTTCATAAACCACACTGCACTCATGTGGTTTGAGAAAAGGAATTTTTTTTTCAATTTTTGCCCACTTCTTTTTTTTTAAATATATTTTTATTGATTTCATAGAGGAAGGAAGAGAGAGATACATAGAAACATCAATGATGAGAGAGAATCATGGATTGGCTGCCTCATGCACACCCTACACTGCGGATCAATCTGAAACTCTGCATATTCCCTGACTGGGAATCATATCATGACTTCCTTGTTCATACATACCGTGTCAGCCTCCTTCATATAACATGAGTTCCTCTTTCATATATACCATGTCGCCCTTGTTCATATACACTGAGTGGCCACATCATTATGACCACCGCTAATTTGCCTACAAAATTTGTGCAGTGGGGTAGGGGTGTCCCACAGCCCAGGCTGCACCCTCTACAATCTGGGACCCCTCGGCGGATGTCAGACTGCTGGTTCAGGCCTGATCCTAAACTCCTACATTTTTCTACATGGGGACATCCCATTCTCACAATCCGGGACTGCTGGCTTCCAATCGCTCACCTACCTGCCTGCCTGATCACCCCTTTAGCACTCTCCTGCCAGCCTGATGGATGCCTCACTGCAGCCCTGCTGGAACAATTGTCCCCAACTGTCCTCCTCTGCAGGCCTGGTCACCCCCAACAGCCCTACCCTGCCAGCCTGGATGAATCACAACTAAACTAATTGACTCATTTATAATCACCATATACACTTCACTGATTGAAACTATTTCTTCAGAGCGTTATAGCGTCTATTTGCCTTCATAATTTTACCGAATCTAATTGTCTGATTAAAGAGACAGTTTTAAAACTGAATAAAATATTTGTAAACAGAATCCAGAGTAAAGCCTGTGTCTTTGTCGAGGTCTGTCTCACACGCACACCGGATTACGCGGGGCAGAGCAGGGAGACTGGGAGAGAAGAAATCCTTCATGGGTAATGGGGGCTGCCTGCTAAGGAGCTTGATGCTGTATTGGGTTTAAGGTGGGAAATGCAAATCCAAGGGCCAACGATGTGCAGTTGACGGTTCTGAGTGGCTTTGCTGACCGCCTGCCTCATAGGAGAAACTCTAAGGAGGCTGAGTCCACACTGTGGGTGGATTGAGGGGCAATCTCTATCTCAGCAAGGTGCTTGAAAAGAGGCCAAAGTAGAAATGGGAGTCCAGAGGCTAAATTGACAGGAAGAATGGGGCACAGAAAAACCTGCCAAAGGCTCAAAAGCATCCAAACACACAAGTCAGGCTAAGATCCGAAGGTAAGGCTCAACAGCAACCAAACACACAAGTCAGGCTGAAACCAAAAGAAAGGCTCAACAGCAACCAAACACACACGAGTCGGGCTAAAAGCCGAAAGAAAGGCTCAACAGCAACCAAACACACAAGTCAGGCTAAAACCGAAAGAAAGGCTCAACAGCAACCAAACACACACGAGTCAGGCTAAAAGCCGAAAGAAAGGCTCAAAAGCAACCAACAGACAAATCAGGTTAAGAGCCAGAAGTAAGGCTAAAAGCCAACAATTAAGGCTAAAAAGCTAAAAGTTAGGCTAAATGCAGAGAGTAAGGCTGAAAGCAAAAAGTAAGCTAAGAGCTCACTGGCCAGAACCACACCCCATGCCCTGGGCTGCTGAGTGCACTAAGTTCCCTGGTGCTCAGAGGGGAGAAGAGGGGGGAAGGGAACAGACCTAAGGAGGCCGCTGCCCAGCGTCTTGACTCTCCTGTCTGCCTTTTGATGGAGCCCACAGCGGAATCCTGTTTCCCCTTTGGATTCAGAAGGGTGACTTTGGGCTGCACCCCCTCCCCAAGCGCAGCCCTAACTTGCTGAGAGCTGGTGCGGGATCTGCGCCCCTCCCCCCAGCGCCTCAGGACAGCATCCTCTGGGCTGGGCGGAGGCAGCTTCCTGCTGCAGAGACAGAGCTCCCGCTGGGTGGCGCAGCAGCCGCAACCGGCAAGGGGCCTGGCACTGTTCCTGCAAGCTCAGCCTGATCCTGAGCCATCCCAGGCTCCCTGGGAGTCCATCCCTGCTTAAAGGGACTGGAGAGGGTTCTCTGCTGGGTCCCCGCCCCTAGCCCCGCAAGCTGCTGCACTGAGTCCTATGCCTCAGGAATGAGACCAGATCCAGTCCGGAGGAGGCTGTCAGGGACACAGCCCGAAACTGGGACACAGACACCTGGGAGGACGCCATGTGACGAGGACAGAGGGGGAGGTGCTGCAGCGGCCAGCTGGGGGACTGAGGGCCACCACTCACAGCTGGAGGAGGCAGGAAGGTCCCTGAGCCCAGAGGCAGCCCGCCCTGGGGCACCTTGACCTCTGACCTCAGAATGGGAGAGACCTGCCAGCGTGGTGGAGCCTTGACTTATAAACCAGGAGGTCAAGGCCCGATTCCGGTCAGGGCACATGCCCAGGTTGTGGGCTCAATCGCCAGTGGGGTGTGTGCAGGAGGCAGCCGATCCATGATTCTCATCATTGTTGTTTCTATGTCTGTCTCCTCCCGTCCTCTCTGAAATCAAGCAGAAAGTATGGCTAAAAGCAAAATTTTTTAATATCAAAACCAGTTTAAATTTAATTACTATCTTTTAAAATAAATACAAAGGGAATGTTGATAAATGTCAATCTAATTATCATTGGAAAATTAAGGTTTAAATAGTGTATAGTTTTACTAATTAATGGTATATACATATTAATGACAGAAAGAAAAACTATTAGAGTAAAAATGCATTTTGAAAGAGCATAAAAAGAAGATTTGGAGAATAATTTCAAAGTATAAAATTTAAGAAGGTTATGCATATAATGAGAAGAGAAAAAGGAGAAATTTTAAAATCTCTTCTCCTTCGATTTACAAAGTAAACTAAAAATTATTGTTCAAGCATTAAATCTCACCACTAATGAGGCACCATAAATAAAAAGAAGGTTCCTTTTACTTGGAACGTATGCATGGCAGCACTGGCCAGCATCCAAGCAGCAACAAAGTTTGTTGCTCCGTTTAAAAGAAAGAAAAAAGTTTTAAAAAGAAAATCTCCGGAAATGCAGCTCACACATCACTCTGGGAGGAAAAAAAGGGAAATGCCCTCCGGGTATTGTCTTAAAGCCTTAAATGACTTTTTAGAAGTGATTAAAGGACATTAATTTATTTCAGATTTTTCACTGGATGGAATTAATATCTATGTTTTTCTCTTTTGTTCTTATGTTTTACCTTATGCGTTCTTTGCCATTTGACCCATCTTCATCAAGAGTTTCTATGACACATTTTCGTTTGCTGTATTTTAATTTTTAAAAATTGTCTTTCTTTATATTTTACGTTAAATCCTTTGCAGGTGGTCTGCAGGTGAACGGTAACGCAGAGATGAGCTAGGCAAGCAGGATTGAGTTTAGAGAAGCAGAGGGCTACTGCTCGCTCAGGCAAGTAGCAAAACCTCCAAAGTTCTCATGGCTTTTACTGGGGAGTACAGCAAGTAACAGTGACAAACAGGCATGCCTATGAGATGATCTGAGCTAAGTTATACATTAAACTATTAATTTCCTATATTGTTCAAAGACCTTTTCAACCGGCAGCTGTGTACCCTTCCTTGTACTTTCCATGGCCTCACGGACTATTCATCACCCAAGGAAATTCTGCCTCGGAACAATAAATCTTGGGTGCGAGACTTTGTTCTGATGTGGCCGCTTGCAGCCCCCCCCCCCCGCCTTATCTTGGCAAAATGTCCTCTTCTAGTTAACTTCATTCCACTTGACCTGCTACACCCTTTGATTCTGGAGCCCTTCAGGGGAAATGACATGACAAGTACCCGCTATCCAACTCCCACACCAAGCAGGTGTTTCCTGCCAAGCCCAGTTCAACGTTTGTGTTGTAAGATCACACATGTTAATCCAAGTTTTACAGAGCCCTTTCTGGAGAATGACGCAATGTTTGTGTTGTAAAATCACACATGTTAATCCAATGTTTTACAGACCCCTTTGGGGAGTGACCCAATCACTGCTCAGGCTTAGACCCACCCCTTGCCTTTATCTTTGAGCAACCTTCCCCAAATCTGGCAGTCCAGTTTGTTTCAGCTGGCTTAGCGGTGTGGCTGCTGTCCTGGGGAACAGAGAACACAATCGCTTTTATATTCCTCGAATTGGCCTTCCCATCAAAAGACACTTAGAAAATTTAAATACTAGCACAGAACAAGTGGCACCAGGTTTGAGTTACAGCTGAGACTGAAGTACCTACTCATCATGTTTTCGAACGGGATGATCATTTCATTTCTACAAGTCCTGCTCATGAGATATCTGGTGGACATATCTTGTGCATTTACAATCGATACAAAGCTAATGCTATTTTTGCCAGAAAAATTAATAACTTATGGAAACAACAGGTTAACTAAACAAGTTATTCACTTGGCAATTGAAAATATTCTTAAGTTTGTAGCAAGGAAGATTGCTGCTATTACTGAAACCCAGTTTCTTAAACATATGGAGATTACAAATTATTTCTTTAAGGAGAAGAATCTTCATAAACCACCCAGCACTCATGTGGTTTAAGAAAAAAATATCACTTCTCTTTGGATTTTTTCCACTTGTTTCTTTTCTAAAAAATATTTAGAAATCCTCTCTATAATCTGCCATCTACAAATGTTAAATTACAAAGAACTGGCAAGACACTTGATGTTATGTTTGGTTACATAAAGGCTTTGGGGAAATAACTAGAAATCTTGAAGAGGGATGTGGGTGGTGAGGGAATATTTTTTGTTGATTTTCTGGAACAGGGGTGGGCAACTTCTGGCACGCTTGCCAAACATGGCACGCCAGTAACTTTTGCTGGCACTATAAACCCTCTCTACACTCTACACATTCTAAATTACATCTACAAATGCTAAATTACAAGGAACTGGCAAGACACTTGATGTTATGCTTGGTTACATAAAGGCTTTTGAAAAGAAACTAGAAATCTTGAAGAGGGGTGTGGGTGGTGAGGGATCTAGATATTTCAAAAACCTCAAGAGGCACATCGAAGACCTACAAAAGATGACAGAACAGACTGTCAAAGCCTTCAAAAGCTGTTTTTAAACATCATCGTGTCAACTACTGAGTAGTTCTTCTCAAGATTTGCGAAATTTAGAAAACTGGAAGAGACAGCAAAATTCATGAGGTTTCTAGACAGCATGAAACTGGAGGAGCTAAAATAACAAGTGTTTTCATGGATAGACATGGCTGACTTTGAAATGCAGTTGATTGAATTTCAGAGTAGCTCAATTTGGAAACAGAAATTTTTTGACCTTAGAGTTGACTGGGCATATTCCCTGACTGGGACTCAAACCGTGACTTCCTCATTCATACATACGGTGGCAGCCTCCTTCATATATACCATGACTTCCTCGTTCATATATACCATGTCGCCCTTGTTCATATACACTGAGTGGCCACATCATTATGACCACCGCTAATTTGCCTACAAAATTTGTGCAGTGGGGTAGGGGTGTTCCACAGCCCAGGCTGCACCCTCTACAATCTGGGACCCCTCGGCGGATGTCAGACTGCTGGTTCAGGCCTGATCCTAAACTCCTACATTTTTCTACATGGGGACATCCCATTCTCACAATCCGGGACTGCTGGCTTCCAATCGCTCACCTACCTGCCTGCCTGATCACCCCTTTAGCACTCTCCTGCCAGCCTGATGGACGCCTCACTGCAGCTCTGCGGGCCCAATTGCTCCCTACTACCCTCCGATGCAGGTAAATGTCAGGTGATCATAATAATCTGGCCACTCAATGTATACCATGACGGCCTCCTTCATATACTATATATGGTGACTTCCTCGTTCATATGTACCATGATGGCCTCGTTTATATGTACCGTGACAACCTCATTCATATGTGGATGCTCAACTACTGAGCCGTGTCGGGGAGGCAATCTTCATTTATGAGTATACAATATCTTCCTTTCCTGGATGAATCACAACTAAACTAATTGATTCATTTATAATTACCATATAGACTTCTCTGATTGAAAATATTTCTTCAGAGCGTTATAGCGTCTATTTGCCTTCATAATTTTACTGAATGTAATTGTCTGACTAAAGAGACAGTTTTGAAACTGAATAAAATATTTGTAAACAGAATCCAGTGTAAAGCCTGTGTCTTTGTCCAGGTCTGTCTCACACGCACACAGCGTCACGCGGGCAGAGCAGAGAAACCTGGGAGAGAAGAAATCCTTCATGGGTAATGGGGGCTGCCCGCTAAGGAGCTTGAGGCTGCATTGGGTTTATGGTGGGAAATGCAAATCCAAGGCCAACGATGTACAGCTGATGGTTCTGAGTGGCTTTGCTGACCGCCTGCCTCATAGGAGAAACTCTAACGAGGCTGATTCCACACTATAGGTGGATTGAGAGGCAATCTCTATCTGAGCAAGTGACTTAAAAAGCGACCAAAGTAGAAATGAGAGACAGGCTAAAATGACTGGAAGAATGGGGCACAGAGAAACTTGCCAAGGCTTCCTGATGTCATGGTTTTGATCACGGGGACCCAAGCAGCCCAGGTCCTCCCCTTCTTCAGGTATTGTCAGCACCTCCTCAGGTGGCTGGAAGAGCCATGAGCTTCATGCTCCTGGTGGGGAAAAGTCTTCACAACTGAACTGATCTGTGCAGGTTCCTTTGAATACACACTTTGGAATCAGTTGGTGTCATACCCCACCAGCTCTTTAGGGAAAACAATGCAGCAATGGGCCTGCTTAGATGACAAGAGCACATTTCACTGCAGAGATCCTTTAGGTAAGAAGAAAGAAAACTTTGCAGATGGCTCTTATCCCTGGAGAGGCCTTAACCCCACGTTTACCACAGACATGTAAGGTCAAGGGCCCCAAAGCCTTACCCACCCCTTTCTTCAATCACTTGGGCTAAGCAAGCTGCAAAGACACACTGCCTCTCTATCCTCTATCACCGGGCACCCCAAAACTCACTGCCAGGCTGCTCCTCAGCCTCCACTTGGTGCCTCCTTTGTGGGCACTTTCTCCCAATTGCAGTCTCAGGATTACAGGTCTTGAAGCTCTGGCAAGTTGACATTTTGTGTTTCTATGGTGCTTGAAGGGAAAGTTGTAAATGCCAGATCCAGACCCACCTTAGGGAACATGTAGTGCCAAATTTGCCCTGACCTAAGCTGGACACTGACAACCTTGGCCCTCACTCTGGACACTGTGATTCCTGGACTATCGCCTGTGTGTTCATCCAAACACCAGCCCAATCGTCTTTTCTACCCTTCTGCAGGCTGGAGTCCTCAGCCTGTACCTGATGACCTGAACCCTCCCTAGTCCTCCTACATTCTCTTCATCCTAAACCGAGACTATTGTGACCAAAACACAGGTTCGGGTACCTGCTGCAACAAAATCCTAACTGGTGAAACCGGTGCTGGTGCACAAGGAAAGAGGCTTATTTAGGTTCCAGGCCTGGGAGAATGATGGACTGACCTCTCAAAGAGCATCCCTTCTCCCTGCTCAAACCTGGAGTTCCAATAGCAATATGGAGGGAAGGGCTCCCTCCCCTGCTTTCTATCTAATTAACTTGCCAGCTTTTGGCCTTCCTTCTTGGGCCCTATCCATTCATCTTTCTAGCTTTTGGTGCACTTGGTGTGCGCCAAAAGAAACTCCCCCTTTGCCATCTTGGCCAATGGTGAGAATCCCTAGTGTTCCCTTACTATCTAGGGCAGTGGTCGGCAAACTGCTGCTCGAGAGCCACACGCGGCTCTTTGGCCCCTTGAGTGTGGCTCTTCCACAAAATACCGACTTCTGCGCATGGGCTGCGAAGTTTCAATCGTACTGTATGCGCGCCCACATGTGGATTCATCAAGGGGCCAAAGAGCCGCATGAGGCTCGCGAGCTGCAGTTTTCCGACCACTGATCTAGGGTATTAGAGTCAGTGGGCAGAGTGTTGCCTCAGGACCCGCAGACAGGAAGCCTGGAGATGGCACAAACCTCATTCCACCTTCTGATGTGGGACACAGCACCCAGACATGACTAGGCTCTGTATGAGGACCAGTGGATCCCAGTGCAGCCCCTGCATGGCCCACCCCTTGGAAGTGGCCAGCTAGGCTGTACTCACCCTGCTTCTGGCTGCCTTGTGCTCCAACTGACTGTCTTACCATAACGCTAACACCTTGTATGCTTCTCTTCTCCCTGCTTTTCCAATGGTTATAGTTTCCCATCCCTCTTCTGTCCAGGACCTCACCCCTTCCTTCCACCCCTGGCAGCCCTTGGTTTTTAAAGGATATTTGACCCACAAGTCTCTCTAGGTTTCTGCTTATGCTCAGAGGCCAACCCAAGGTAACAGTGCCCAACAGAACACAGAAGATAAATTTATTTCCCATTTCTCTGTACCCTGTGTCTGTACTCCATTGGGAAAGGCAAATGGAAACAGATGAGGACAGAAATATTTGCACTGTTGTGTGTGTCTCCCTGGCGGGCCCTGGGTGACCACAGGGCACTGAAGGCATTGGGTATGGGGGCGCATATACGGTTTGGCATCTGTTCATCTACCAGCATTGGGGCTCCATCCCATTGCCTTTAAGGAGTTTGACACCTCATGTACCATCAAGGTTCTATAACAGAAGATCTTTGAAAAATCTCTGGGATCTCTTCCCTACTTGTGAGGTGAAATTGCATGTGGAATTGCAACAATATTGGTGGTTAGGATCCTTCCAGCTTCTAGCAAGTTGTTGGTCATGTATGACACATGCAATTTGCTCAGTGTTTCTGCCAGTATTAGTGAGGAGACCTTAAAGATTTCCTTTGTCCTGATTTGCCAACAGCTTATTTACACAATCTCTAACAGTCCTGGAGACCAGAAGCTGGAAATGCGTATCACTGAGCTGGAATCTTGTGTGTGTCCGAAGGACACTGCTCCCTTCCCAGACTCCCTGGGAGAATTTATTCTTGCCTTTTCAAGTTTCTGGAGCTTTTTTCATTCTTAGCTCATGTCTCTACATCACATGCCTTCCCTCCCTTTCTCCCATGGTGGTATCTGCTTTATATTTTGTTGTTTAATCTCTTTCTCTCTCTCTCTCTCTCTCTCTCTCTCTCTCTCTCTCTCTCTCTCCCTCTCTCTCAAGAAAACTTGAGATTACACGGAGGGACCACCCAAAAATCCAGAGTAGTCTTTTCATCAAATCACCTATAACTTCATCACACTTGCAAAGTGCCTTCTGTAAGGAAATGTAACAGTTGCAGGTTCCAGGGCTAAACCTCAGCATATCTTTACGGGACAATGATTATTCCTACCACTGTATTCATAGAACTTCAAAATGTCTTTATTCATATTATAAAACGCTTTTTAAAATGATCTGTTCCATTCCTGTGTTCTTGAATGGGGTAAGTGTTGTCACCTCAGTTGAAGCTCTTCATGGTACCAGCTCTAGAGGAGGGTACCATGGCTTCCCGCCCCCTTGGACATTTGTGTTGTCAGACATCCTTCCAGACAATCTGGTTCCATTGGAATGAAAAGGGGACTGGGCTCTGGTGCACAGGCTCCTTGGCCTGGAGCACTCCCTAGGGTGTGGGGTTTTGCTCATGTCAGATCTGTGACTCTGTAAGAAGCCAGCCTTCCAGGTCTGAAATCATTCCTGGGACTGAAGGGCACAGATATGCTCATGATGTGTTCCAAAGATTCAGTTACTTCATTTATGAAAGACAAAGCTTTAGAATGTCGAATGGACAATTTGACTACATTTCTTGTGAATGGATTTCAAGTATTTCTGACAAATTAATGATGTGTTCAATGAACCAGTCACCAACTTTCATAAATCAGAAGTTGTCTATTTTTATTTATTTCTGATTAAATTTATTGTGGTGACATTGGTTTGCCAAACCATACTGGATTCAAGTGTACAATTCAATAAAACACCATCTGTGAACTGCATTTTTGCCCATTGCCCCAAAGAAAGTCTCCTTTTGTCATCCAGAAGTTTACTGTTGAATAAGAATCTTATTTTTAACAGAGAATATTGTTCCATTTGAGCTTGCATTGGCTGAAGAAATGAGGATGGAT
>NW_005353391.1:0-3461 GCF_000412655.1 Myotis brandtii
CTCATTCTGGAGGCTATTATAAATTTATTGTTCACTTATCCTATATAATAAAAGACTAATATGCAACTTGTCCACTTAGGCAGGAGTTAGACTTAGTGGGATTTCAACTGACTGGGAGCTTGACTGCTTGCTATCACATGCGCTGACCACCAGAGGACAGTGTGGGCCAAAGGAGGCCCTGGCCAGTGGCCAGGGAAGGGAGGCCCCGGCTGGCAGCCAGCTGCTGCTAGAAACCCTACCCATGCACAAATTTCGTGCACTGGTCCTCTAGTTTCATATAAGGAGTCATGAATGACATTATATAATAAATTCCTAAAGAGTGCCTTCTTCAATTATTTTATAGTACAGGCTCAGTGCACGAAATTGTGAATGGTACGGTCCCTAGGCCTGGCAGGCAATCGAAGCCGAGCATCTGGCATGGAAGGGCAGGTCCCAGCTGACCTCCTGGCCCTTGGCAGCACCTGGGCCCTCACGCCCCTATGTGTCCCCTCTGCCTGAGTCTCAGCCCCTGAGTCCCCATGAGGAGATGCGGTGAGCATGGCCAGACGCTGTGGGCCAGGGAACAGTGTGGGCCTCTGGGCTGCCCAGCGGTGCTGCACAGAAGCCGGGTGGGCAGCGTGCTCTCTCCCAGCTGTCCTCACAGACTGGCTCCTGTGCAAACCCACAGGGAGCCCTACTGGCCCCTGTGGTCCCAGTGGCGGTGGCCCAGCTCACCCACGAGAGGCTGCGTGGGTGCGGGGCAGGCTCCTTGCGAGCGCCCAGCACCTGAGCATGGGGACTTCCCCTGCACGTGAGTTCTGGCATCCTGGGGGAGGTTAGTAAGGGGCGGGTGAGAGCAAGCTTGGCGGACACCCCACATTCTCACTGCACCTCCATTCCTGTCACCCCTGCCCCCAGGTAGCCAGCGAGAGGTTACAGTGCTTCACCGATGCCTGACATGTTCCACACCACCCCCTGGTGGTCAGTGCACATCATAGCAAGTGGTCGAACTCCCAGTCTCCTGGTCAAACTCCTAGTCAAATGACCGCCAGAGGGGACAATTTGCATATTAGCCTTTTATTATATAGGATAAGTGTCATTGAGAAGCCAAATAATATATTACTGGAAAAGATTTTTATAATATGCAGAGTGTTCACCTCCAAAAGATGCTAACATCTTAGCCCCAGAAAATTGTAATATGTCATTTTTCATTGCAAAGGAAGATTAAGGTAGTAGATGGGATGTGTTTGCTAATCAGCTGACTGTAACAAATAATTGCCCAGGCATCAAAAGCAAAATAACCAAATGGGAGTACATCAAACCAAAATGTTTGCAGAGCACATCACGATGAAAGGCAATCTACTGAATAGGAGAGGATGTTTGCAGATGATATATCTGGTAAGGGGTTAATATCCAAAATATATGAGTAACTCATGCAACTCAACATAAACAACAAACAATTCAATTAAAAATGGGCAGAAGACCTAAGTAGACATTACTCCAAAGCAGACATACAGATTAAAAGATGTTCATCATCACTGATTATCAGGAAAATGCAAACAAAACCACAATGAGATATCATCTCACACCTGTCAGAATGTCTATTAGCAAAAGTCAACAAACAACCAGTGTTGATGAGGATGTGGAGAACAGGAAAGCCTCATGTATTGTTGGTGGGATTGCAAACTGGTGCAGTCAGTATGAAAAATAGTATGCAGATTCTTTAAAAAGTTAAAAATAGAAGTACTATATGACCCAGCAATTCCACTTCTGGGTATTTATCTGAATAAAATAAAAATAATTATTTGAAGAGATATATGCACCCCTATGGTCATGCAGCATTGTTTACAATAGCCAAGATATGGAAGCAAGCTAGCTGTCCACTAATAAATGAATGGATAAAGAAGATGTGGTACATATATACAATGCAATATTACTCAGTCATAAAAATAATGAAATCTTGTCATTTGCAATAACATGGATGAACATATAGTATTATGTTAAGTGAAATAAGTCAAACAGAGAAAAAAATTCTATATGATTTCACTTGTATGTTGAATAAAAAAATAGAAATAAAATGAAACAAAGAAATTTATACATACAGAAAACAAACTGATGGTTCTTAGAGAGGAAGGAGTATGAAGTTGGGGACAAGGATAATGGTATTATGAAGTATAAACATCCAGTTATAAAATAATTCATGAACTACAATGTACAGTATAGGGAATAGACTCAATAATACTGTAATAATTATGTATGGTGACAGATGGTAACTATGATTATGTAGCCATCACTTTCTAAGGAATATCAATATTGAATCACTATGTTATACACCTGAAACTAATATAATATAATATAATTAATATAATATTGAATGTCAACTATAATGAATATACATTTGTCAATAATTATGTATATCAGGCTAATGTAATCTCCATGGTCCTATGAATGTGGAAGAGAGAAGAAGAATATATAGTTGGTATCAGAGCAAGATTTTTTAAATGATACACTGCTGGCTTTAAAGAAGGAGAAAGGGCCCTAGCCAGTTTGGCTCAGTGGATAAAGTGTCTGCCTGTGGACTGAAGGGTCACAGGTTCGATTCCAGTCAAGGCCACATACCTCAGTTGCAGGTTTCATCCCAGGCTAAGGTCAGGGCCTGTGTGGGAAGCAACAACTTGATGTGCTGTGTCTCTCTCACATTGATGTTTCTCTCTCTGCCTCTCCCCTTCCCTTCCACTCTCTCTAAAAATCAATGGGGAAATATTCTTAAGTGAGGACAAGGGAAGGGAAGGGAAGGGAAGGGAAAGGAAGGGAAGGGAAGGGAAGGGAAGGAGCCTTGTGGATAGAGCGTTGACCTGCGGACTGAAGGGTCCCAGGTTCGATTCCGGTCAAGGGCATGTACCCTGGTTGCGGGCACATCCTCAGTGGGGAGGTGTGCAGGAGGCAGCTGGTCAATGTTTCTCTCTCATTGATGTTTCTAGCTCTCTGTCCCTCTCCCTTCCTCTCTGTGAAAAATCAATAAAATATATTTGAAAGGAAAGGAAAGGAAAGGAGAGGAAAGGAAAGAAAAGGAAAGAAGAAAAGAAAAGAAAAGAAAAGAAAAGAAAAGAAAAAGGGCCTTTGGCCTCAGGGACACGAAGGGCACAAAGGTGAGCAGAGCCCCTGCGAGTGGAGTCAGGCACCCGGGCGCCAACAGCACCGTCCGCGGTGGGCAGTCACCTTCCCATGTGGCCTCCCTCGAGCCTGGCGGGGTGGTTGGGAGGGCAGCGTCCTCACATGACGGTGCCCCCAGGAAGGCCATGCCAGGAGGGAGGCTCGACACCCCGTGAGCCGAGGGGGATGCACCTCGAACCCTGAGGCCTGAAGAAGCAGTTACCCTGTGACAGGGGCTCTGCGGCCTCCTGATGACCCAGGAGAGGCGAGGACGAGGGCCGGATCTCTACCCCGGGGGGCGCTCTTACCGTCACCCTTCCCAGAACGTC
>NW_005353391.1:5999-16746 GCF_000412655.1 Myotis brandtii
GTGTGTGTGTGTGTGTGTGTGTGTGTGTGTGTGTGTGTGATTTGTGGATGTGAGCAGTTCTCAGACAAGGGGTAACTGCACTCATACACTCCAAGGTGGATCTTACAATATGAGGCCAGAACTCAATCAAGAGAAGGTTCTAAGGAGGGGATCTCTTTCCATTCACAGGACACCTTTGCAACAAGAGTAATAGCGCTTAAGTGGTAGTATGTACGAGGAAGTCCCTGTGCCTGAGGTGTCAGCAGTAGCAGATAGGCCGCCTCAGTCCTCAATGTGTCTGCCACCACTTCTCATCACTCTCCCTCATGCTCATCCACCTTGCAGACGGGCTTCACTTTTTTTGGACATTTGAATAAAGAAACTTCCTCAGGACCTTCGCACTGGCCAGTCCCTCTCCAGGGCACACATGTTCCCACAGAGCCTTGTATCTCCCTTCCTCTCTTGTGTTAAAGAAAAAGTTTTCAGGGACTAAAGCTTTTCTTTAAAAACAAAATAGGGTTTATTGAGCCAAATGCCAGCCAGGAAAGGACCAGGTCCTGGGGCATGAAATCTAAACTACTATCAGCAGAGCGATGCAGAAAAGACATGTCCCCTGTCCTGGAGTTGATGGCTCATTATACTTCATGTTTTGGGGAAGAAAGAGGTATGTTCTTTTGAAAAAATTTTCAGTGGGTACTGATAGCGATAGGGGCTGCCATAGAAGGTGAAGTGGGGCAGTTCTAGGATAGGTACACAAAGAAGAATATTTACTGCTTTTGATTGGTTACAGGCAACAGTCCTGAAAGCTCATACACCAGCAGGATGCAGGGGCATCTAGTGGTCGCTTTGAAGTTGATTCAATTTCATCATGTAGGAGGCCATTTAGTCTTGTGAATGTGAACAGTCTTTTGTAAGTGGGGCCTCAGCTTTTAGCTGGTTGACTAATATTGTCTTTTTCTCTCACTCTCTCGCACCAGTGCTATTTAATTTAGGACAGCTCAGATTTTTATCCTGCTCACTTTTGAGGTCTCTGTTTAAATGTCACCTTGATTGGAGATCTACCCACACACCCATGAAAAATGGAACTCTTATTCACTCTGTCCTTTCGATGTCCTTTCATTTTTTTCATACCACTGCCACCACCTAAAGTAATTTATTATCTTATTATTTGCTTCCGCATTCTTTCCCCTCATTGGATTGTAGAGACTTCTGTTCTTCAGCACCCTATTCTCACAACCTGGATGGTGCCTAAAACATGGTCAGCACTCAATTTACATTCCTGAGAAATATAAAGAAATTCTCGTTCAAACTAGAATACATGAACTTGCAGAGACATAGGTGATTGGGATAAACATTCCATATCAGGGTTGGCAGTGGATATCTTCTACAGGGGACCATATCCATACACAAAATATTAAAATTAACACCTGGACTGCAAAATATGAATTGTAGCATTTCAAGTATGTAAATTTGTGTGAAAATTAGTCATGTTATTTTCATCTTTTCTGGTCTTCGCCCCTACCACATGGAATCATTGAATCTTACAGAAATTTCAGAATTCCCTTCTTCTGGGACTTTCACAGGCACTGGAACTACAGTCCCTCATATTTGGGCTTTTCCTCTCCATGTACCTGATCACTGTGTTGGGAAACCTGCTCATCATCCTGGCCGTTAGCACAGACTCCCACCTCCACACACCCATGTACTTCTTCCTCTGCAACCTGTCCTTGGTAGACATCTGTTTCACCTCCACCACTGTCCCAAAGATGCTGGTGAACATACAGAAACAAAGCAAAGTCATCACCTATGAAGGCTGCATCATCCACATGTATTTTTTAATACTTTTTGCTGGGTTGGATGTTTTCCTCTCACTGAGAAGGCCTATGACTGATTTGTAATAATCTGCCACCCCCTGCACTACATGGTCATCCTGAATCCCCAGCTCTGTGGACTGCTGGTTCTGTTGTCTTACATCATGAGTATCCTGAATTCCTTGCTACAATGCTTAATGACACTATGATTGTCCTTCTGCATGGACTTGGAAATCCTTCACTTTTTCTATGAAACCAATCAGATGATCCATCTTGCGTGTTCTGATACATTTTAACTAACATGGTGATGTATTTTGCATCTGTCCTGCTTGGTGGTGGTCCTTTCGCCGGGATCCTTTACTCATATTCTAAGATAGTGCCCTGCATACATGGAATGTCATTAACTCAGAGGAAGTACAAAGCATTTTCTACCTGTGCGTCTCATCTCTCGGTTGTCTCCTTATTTTATTGTATGATGCTAGGTATGTACCTCAGCCTTGCATCAGCCCACATCTCACAGTCAAGTGCAATTGCCTCAGTGTGTACATCAAGGTCATACCCATGCTGAGCCCCTTCATCTACAGTATCAGTAACAAGGACATCAAAAGGCTCTGAAGACATTCTTTGGGAAGAAAACTACAAACAGGACAATTGTCCTAAGACTGAAGATGTGACCTCTGAAGATGGCAGAGGTCAAATGCTCAGAGACACACATCATAATGACCTTCAGACTATGGAAGTAGAACTTGCTCTTTCCATTTATTTCCTGGAATTTCCGTTTCTTTGACCTCATATTCTCTATTCAACATATGTAACTCAATTAAGTTCTGTGCTCTCTCAGTTATTCAACAGCTTTTCTCTTTGTGGTTTTTCTACTTTCCCAAATTTATTTCCATTATGGATCAGATATTTTGGAAAATTATATTTACCTAATGAGACAGTATGGATATTTTTAGAATAATTTTTCTCAAATGACATATATAATATAAAATAATTTTGTTTTTTACTAAAAGAATCATCCTGAATTGCACTACTCCTATGGAAAAACTACATTTACCGGTGACGACTAAGGCAATTTATACAGTTTTGTAAGAGAGGGAAATCTGAGACCTCTGCTGTTCACTTTTATGACTGACATCCTTTTGTATATCACTATCTCAACTGCTGTTCCCGATAATGTATACTCTGACCTACCAGTGTATTTATGTCGGGGTCCAGCCCCGGGGGTCCAGGGATTCCCAAAGGTGTGGACAGAGTCGGCGAAGAATGTTTTACATGGAGACAGCGTTCAGAACTCTCTAGCTTTAGCTCTCTGTAGTCTCCGTTGATCTTCCTGTGCCTGGCTAAGGCCACAGAGAGAGATCCGGAGGCAAGCTGAGCCTTTATTTTATAGTCAGAGGTAAACAAGGTAGTGGTTTCCATAGTTACACTGTTCTTGTGAGTTTCACTTGTTTTTGTTCTTGTGAGTTTCACTTGTTTTTGTTCTTGTTCTTGCTGCACTTCCCTTAGCCCATTAGCTTCCTAGATAAGATCTGGGGAGCATCATAAGGTCAAGCCTAATTATGCTTAAGAGGACTGTGCCCTCTAAGCTGGGACTTGTTTGTGGCTTTGCCAACAGGTCAGTCTGAGGTTTAATCCTATAGCAGCTCCCCACATATTTAATAGCTGGTCACTGGGTTTTATTCTCCTCATTAGGATCCTGTTCTCTTTTAGCTCAGTGTTATCAAACCCAAGGCTCAAAGAGTACTCTTCATTGAAAGATAAACTTTGATAGTTTGACCTAATACAACCTTAAAGTCACAGACTAATTCAATCTGATGAAGCAAATTTTTATATCACGCATTGTATTTATATGTAAAACTAGGGACCCAGTGCATGAATTCATGTGCCTTGAAATGAACTGTGGGCCTCCAGGCTGTGGTGGGCACAGGCACCGATCTCCGCCCATTCTCGTGCCTCCACCCGGTCCCTCCTGCAGCAGCCCCTGCTCCCCTAACAGCAGTCCCACTCTCGCCACCACTGTTCCCACATGCTGATGGGTGCCTGCCCTGCTCACACCCGCTGATGCAGAGAGATTGGGGTCGATGCCAACAGCAGTTGTGAGCAGGGGCGGCGCCATCAGTAGGTATGAGCAGCAGCTGCTGCCCCAATCACCTCTCAGGAGCAGGGCTAGGTGGAGAAGATCTGAGGGGCAATTGGGGCTGGCAGCTGCTGCTTGCACCTGCTGATGGCACCAAGCAATCGAGGTTGGCATGGGGTGCCGGCAGTGGGTGCCAGTGGCGGCTCCAGCGATGGCAGTGGTGTGAGCGGGGCTGACGCCTGAAGAAGGTGTCAGCACCTGGTGGGACCACGGGGAGCCAGAGCAAAGAATTTTCAGTAACCACCCAGAGACTTTCCCCGATGACAGCGACTGGCGCCCTGCCATGGTCTGGCGCTCCCACTCACCTGCTCCACCATCCTGCTGCAGCTGATACCCACCATGTTCCGCACTCTGCTGCCTGCTATCGATGTCTGCCATGTTCCACCCGTGCCGCCTGGTGGTCAGCGCAGGTCATAGCGACTGGTTGCTTGGTTGTTTGGTTGTTCCCCAGTTCTGTCTATTTGTATATTAGATATATATATATACACTAGAGGCCCGGTGCATGAGATTCATGCACTTGGGGGGCGGGGAGTGTCTCTCAGCCAGGCCTATGCCCTCTCACAGTCCAGGAGCCTTCGGGGCCTAAGCCGTCAGTTGGACATCCTTAGCGCTGCCATAGAGGTGGGAGAGGCTCCTGCCACCACTGCTGTGCTAGCCAGCTGTGAGCCTGGCTTCTGGCTGAGTGGTGCTCCCAGGGGAAGCACTCGGACCACCAGGGGGTAGCTCCTCCTGCATTGGTCTGCCCACTGGTGGTCAGTGTGTGTCATAGCGACCAGTCATTCTACTGTTCAGTTGATTTGCATATTAGCCTTTTATTATATAGGATATATATATATTCTTCATCTTATGCATCTATTCATTGGAGTATGGAGGAATGATGCCAATTTGTAAGGGGGTTTATGCACATGATTAAAGATTGGTTGGTTTTTCCCTATGTTTTATTGAATTATCTTAATGTGTCCCCTTGATATTTTTCAGTGCTTCCTATAATGTGAATCTTTGATTATTATAAAGAATATAGTTTTCCACCTTCTAAGTTGTTCATAAAGATGGAAGGAATGGTGAATGATCATTGTCAGTTTCATCCATTATATATCTCTATTATGCTCAGGATTCTATTCATCCTTTCTGATCAAAGAATGACTCAAGAGTGAAATTGCATTTTTGTTTAGTTGTATAAAACAGGGTCACCAGTTTTCCTACGCAAACATATGTGTTCTTTTTCCACCTCTCCTGGTTACAGAAACATGAACCCCCAATGAGAGTTTTTAAATACAGTTATCTGAAATAAACTAACATAGTAACAATGAATGCTATCTTCCAAAAAATAAAAATAAGAATATAAATAAATAAAATTAAAAATGTTATGTGCTCTAGCTGCTGTGGCTCAGTTGGCTGGGCATTGTCCCATGCACTGAGAGGTTTGATTCTCCTTCAGGGCATATGCCTGGGCTTCTGACTCTATCCCCAGTGTAGGAGGCAACCGATCAAAGTTTCCATCTCTCCCTCTCCCTTCTTTTCTCTCATAAAATCAATAAAACACATATTTTAAGAAAAAAGAGTGTTATTTCCCCTTAAAATTTCTAATTTTGTTTGTTTCCTAACTCTTTTTCTTGATTATATTTATTAGATATCAGTATGGTTTAGATTTATAAATTCTGTTTTTAAGTCCATTAATTCTTGTCTTTGTCTTTGTTATAAACTTAATATGCATTCCTGATATTTGTTTGATTTTTAATGAATTCAATTTAATTTCATGCTTTATTTTTTAACTGAAAAACTTTAAGGTTATTTTTCAACTGAGTACAATGTTGGTCACCCCCTGAGTTTTGACATATAGAGCTGTCATTGTAATTATTTTTCCTAAATATATTTGTATTGATTTCAGAGAGGAAGGGAGAGGGACAGAGAGATAGAAACATCAAAGATGAGAGAGAAAAATTGATGGGCTGCCTCCTGCATGCCCCCTACTGGGGATCAATAGGAGGCCCAGTCATGTGCTCTGACCTGGACTCAAACCAATCAAACTACAACCTTCAGGTTCATGGTTAATGCTAAACTACTGAGCCACACTGGCTGGGATCATTGTAATCGCTTAAATAGTAGTTTGAATAATTCTCTTTTGACCAAGTTGCATATGAGGAGATTGCTTTAAAAATATCCCCAAAAAGTTCTTTTTAGTTGAATGTTATGGCCATGTAGTTAGAGAATATAATTTAATTTTTTTCTTCTAATGTTTTGAAATGTGTGGATAAGAAGTTAACTGATTTTGTCAATGTTCCATGGGGGCTTAAAAAGGATATGTATTATTTGTTTATAGGCTACAAAGTTCAATATTTATCAGTTAATTAAAACAGTTTATAATTCAGAAAAAAAAGAACTAGTGTGGACAATAATGAACAGCAGATAACTACTGTCCTCACTGATATTTACCTTGATTATTGTATCAGTAAACTATGGCTGCATGACAAGCCATCTTCAAGCAAATTATTTAATACTAGAGGCCCGGTGCATGCATTCATGCACTGGTGGGGACACTGTGGTGGTGACCAGCTCTCTGAAAACCCCCAAGGGGTCCCGGATTGTGAGAGGGTTCAGGCCAGGCCGAGGGACCCCACCAGTGCATGATCGGGACTGGGGAGGGACCACGGGCAGGCTTCAGGGAGTGTCAGGCCTATCTCATCCAGTCCCGATTGGCTAGACCCCAGCAGCAACCTACTGGTTGGAGCATCTGCCTCCTGGTGGTCAGTGCGCATCATAGCGACTGGTCAAAGGACGAAAGGTCAGACACTTTACATGTTAGGTTTTTATTATATAGGACTAAAAGCCCAGTGCACAAAATTCGTGCACAGGGGGGGCCCCTCAGCCCAACCTGCACCCTCTCCTATCTGGTGCCCCTCAGGGGATGTCTGACTGCTAGTTTAGGCCCGATCCCTGTGGCAGTCAAACATCCCTCTCGCAATCTGGGACCACTGGCTCCTAACCGCTCACCGGCCTTTCTGCATGATTGCCCCTAACCACTCTGCCTGCCTGCCTGGTCACCCCTAACTTCCCTCCCCTGCCAGCCTGGTTGCCCCTAACTGCCTCTGATTCAACCCTCGCCACCGTGGTTTTGGCGGGAAGGACGTCTGGAAGGATGTCTAGAAGACCTCCAGTCTAATTAGCATATTACCCTTCTATTAGTATAGATAATGCCATTATTACCAAGTGTGATTGTGTGGTGGGGAGCTTTTCTGAACTCTGCCAGTCACTTTATGAGTCTATAGTCAGTTGTGTCTCTACATGTTTTTAAGTCTCATTCATAATGTGTGTGGCCATGGTGATCTCCCTTGAACCAGTATATCATCAGTTTACCCTGTTTCTATATATAACTTTATCTTCTATTTTAAAGTAAAGAAAGTGTACCAAGTGTGAATTGCTTTATTTTACTTCTACTGTTCCTATATCCACAAAAATTAGCTTTTTTCCCAGGTAGAAGAGATACCTCCAGCTACCTGAGCTTTTCTCCTTCTAGATCCTGGCTTTTTTCCTTCTAGTTTTTTTTGAAGTATAATTACATAATGTAAATGGAACATGATTAAAATTCACAATTTGCGGACTAAAGGCATACAAAAATTGCAGTCCATACCTCATGTTTCCATTTGATGTTTTATTTTATTTTTTGTTAATCTTTAAATGAGGATATTTTTTTTTATTTTTAGAGACAATTGAAGAGAGGGAGAGAGACAGAGAGAGAAACATCCACATGAGAAAGACACATCGATTGGTTGCTTCCCGCTTGCACCCTGACCAGGGCTGGGGATTGAGCCTGCAACCGAGGTACATGCCCTTGACTGGAATTGAACCCAGGACCCTTTAGTCCTTGGGCCATTGCTCTATCCACTGAGCCAAACTGACTAGGGCTCATGTTTCCATTTGTATATGACAGGAAAGTACACAATAAACTTTAGTGGCTTCTTATAGTAATTGATAAACATTTAATATACCTGAGACTAATTTCCCAATGAAATATGGTCATATATCTCATTTATTTCTTGCAACATTCGCCATGGGGATAGTAAACACAACTTCAGATGAATGTTGCAAGCAATAAATGAGGTATATGGCCATATTTCATTGAACCAAAATAAAATGTTCCAAGGTAACATGTGTATGTATGTGTGTGCTTATTCATATACATTTTTATTTCAAACAAACACACGGTCTTATATGTACACAAACACTGACTCCTTTATAATCACACTAGTGGCCCGGTGCACAAAATTCATGCATGGGGGCGGGGGGGTTCCCTCAGCCCAGCCTGCACCCTCTGCCATCGGGGACCTCTTGGGGCATGTTCAACTGCTGGTTTAGGTCCAATCCCACAGGGGAATCAACCAGCAATTGGCCAAACCTCTCCAATCTAGGACCACTGGCTCCTAAGCGCTCACCTGCCTGCCTGCCTGATTGCCCCTAACTGCCTCTCCCCTACTGGCCTGATTGCTCCTAACTGCCCTCCCTGCTGCCCTGATCTCACCCCCACAGCACTCCCTGCAGGCCTGATCTTGTCTCCAACTGCCCTTTCCTCCTGGCCTGATATTGCCCCCAACGGCCCTCCCCTGCCACCCTGATCTCGCCCCCAACTGCCCTCCATTACTGGCCTGATCTCATCCCCAACTGGCCACCCTGCCAGCCTGATCTTGCCCCCAATGGCCCTCCCCTGCCACCCTGATCTCGTCCCCAACTGCCCTCCATTACTGGCCTGATCTCACCCCCAACTGCCCTCCCCTGCGGGCTTGATCTTGCCCCCAATGGCCCTCGCCTGCCAGCCTGATCTCAGCCCCAACTGCCCTCCCCTGCCGGTCTGATTTCCCCTAACCCCTGTTGGCCTGATCTCACCCCAAATAGCCCTCCCCTGCTGGCCTGATTGCCCCTAACTGCCTCTGCCTTGGCCCCTACCACCATAGCTTTGTCTGGAAGGAAGTTGGACACACGGAAGATGGCCAGTCAACCCGGACTAATTAGCATATTACCCTTTTATTAGTATAGATAGATTATGTAGGTTAGAATTGCTTAAATGGGAGGGGGGAGCCTTTTTCAGCAGGAGGAGATGCTCTTGGCAGACAAAAATACATAATCCCTATATCTGGATTGATAGCCAGCCATGTGCACTATACTGCCAAACCAGTCATTAAAACATGGACCCGCTTTCTTACACCTTACACCAAACAGCTGTTGCCCTTAAAACCCCTCCTCAGCCCCCTCCTTAGGTTCTGACTTTGCAGTTCACCCAGATTAGGTTCTGATTGGTAGGTTTCTATGCCAGTCAGCGTCAAAAGCTCCACCTCCTAGGCAGCCATTGGCTCCTCGCAGTACACCCAGATTTGGTTCTGATTGGTCAGCATCTACGGGCCTCTCTCTGGGCCTGATCTGAGAGGCGGGGCTGATCAGCAGCCACCCCAGGCTGCTGGAGAGGCTCAGAGAGAGAGAGGGGGGTGGCTGCTGGTGAGGCCCAGAGAGAGAGAAAGGCAAGGGCTGATCAGCAGCTGCCATGGAAACTGTGGATCAGACCATGCTTCTCTCTCAGGCCTGGCTAGCAGCCTGAAATGGCTGCTGATCCCCCCTGCCTCTCTCTCTGTCGGAGAGGTCAGCAGTTCAGCCCGCTCGCCGGTCCCTGCTCACCCGAGTCTGCTGTGTGCAGCCTGGCGTTCGGTCGTCCCTTCAGTTGTTTTGGACGTTATGGACCCTGGCTCTTTATATATATACTAGAGGCCCGTTGCAGGAAGATTCCTGCAAGAATAAGGCTTCCTGTGGCTGGAGCGAAGCAGACAAGGGAAGAAAACCTGCTGAGGCGGGCTTCGCTCCTGCTTCACCACTGGGCTAGTATCCCTCCCGCTCTGCCACCCGCTGGTTTCCCTCCAGCCTCCCGCCTCCACCACCTTGGCTTCGTTCTTGTCTCTGCCGCCTCTACTTTGCTCCCTTCTGTAGTGCTTCGCTTCCACATTGTCTTCAGTCTTTGCGCCCAGCCGGTCTACACAAATTAACAACCAACTTGGTTGGGTTGATTTGCATATAGTTGCTCTGATTGGCTGGTGGGCATAGCGAAGTTATGGTCAATTACCATCTTTGTCTTGTATTAGTGTAGATATAGATATTTTATGTTGACAGAAACTTTAAGAGGAGTTTGAAGAGGATAGCAATGAAAACAATGAATTTTTGAATTAACATAAACTTAAAAGATGCAGGAATTTAGACATGAAAATTTAAAGTAAATGGTAGAAATGAACTTAAATGATGAATTACTTTTCCTATGTTA
Source organism: Myotis brandtii (assembly GCF_000412655.1). Classification (NCBI taxonomy): domain Eukaryota; kingdom Metazoa; phylum Chordata; class Mammalia; order Chiroptera; family Vespertilionidae; genus Myotis; species Myotis brandtii. The sequence goes on from NW_005353391.1 coordinate 16,225, forward strand.
ATGCCTCAAAGGCATCAAAATTGGGAGCACATTTACATTTATGCAATAAGAAATTCTCTACCTGCTAAAGTGGCTATCTCCAAACTCATTACAATTTTTTTTTTTTTTACTTAAGGGGCGATTACAACTCATAATGCCTTTACCCAGGGGAGACTAAATGAATGAATTGAGACACTTGATCTCAGTTTCCTGAAGAAAATTTCATTGGATAAATGTGTATGTGCTTTTAAATGCTAATGTAAAATTACCATCTGAGAGATTTAAAACAAACACATTCATGCTCTTACAATTCCTGAGGTCAGAAACAGTAAATAGGTCTCAGTGGGCTAATAATACCAAGATTGCAGGGCTACATTTCTCCTGGAGGCTACAGGGAAGAGTCTATTTCCTTTCCTATTCCAAGCTTAGATGAGAGTGTAAAAAAATCTAAACAAGTCTCTTATAACTAACAAATATTTCACAGGGAGGGACTAAATGACAGCTCTTAACTTGTGATATAAGATGAAATGCCAAATTCTTTTG
>NW_005353391.1:18537-22304 GCF_000412655.1 Myotis brandtii
CAGCCATCAACCCCTCACCCAGGCTGGCCAGGCACCCAAGCGGGACCCCCACCCTGATCCGGGACACCATTCAGGGCAAACCAGCCGGCTCCCACCCATGCACCAGGCCTCTATCCTATATAATAAAAGGGTAATATGCAAACTGACCCTAACAGCAGAAAGCCTGGGAATGACTGGTCACTATGACACACACTGACCACCAGGGGGCAGACGCTCAATGCAGGAGCTGCCCCCTGGTGGTCAGTGCACTCTCACATGGGAGGAGCTCTGCTCAGCCACAGGCAAGGCTGATGGCAGCTAGTACAGCGGTGGTGATGGGAGCCTCTTCTGCTTCCTCAGCAGTGCTAAGGATGTCCGACTGCAGTTTAGACCTGCTCCCCGCTGGCAAGTAGACATCCCCCAAGGGCTGCCGGGCTGCCAGAGGGATGTCTGATTGCCATCTTAGGCCCAATCCCCCGGGGAGCAGGCCTAAGCCAGCAAGTGGTCATCCCCTGAGGGGTCCCAGACTGCGAGAGGGCACAGGCCGGGATGAGGGACCCTTCCCCCCCACTGAGTGCACAAATTTTTGTGCACCGGGCCTCTAGTATATAATAAATAACAAGAGGTATGCTAAATAGCTTAACTTTGCGATTACTTCATTTTCTGTGACTGGAATATATTTGTGGGTTAGTTATTCATTTGTTTAATGTATTTTAAGTCATCTGTAAAGTCTTGATGTTTGTGTAGTTGGGTCAGAGTATTTTATTCCTGTTTTGTTTGCATTCTTCCAAACAATGGATTGGAGGTTTCTTTCACCCACTTTGTTTTGTTATTGAGTACCTTCATGTGTGTATATGTGGGCAATTGTGAGTGTTTATTAATAGTGTGGGCTCAAATTTGTCACTCAGTCATATTGCATTCTCTCCATTGTTTTTCTAAATTTTATTTTATTTTTAAAAAATAATTCTTTATTGTTGAATGTATTACATGTGTCCCCTTTTATCCCCCATTGACCCCTTCCATCCTGCCCCGCCCAGATACCCTGCTCCAGGCCTTCTCCCCCTCCCCGTCATTGTCTGTGTCCATGGGTTATGCATATATGCATACAAGGTCTTTGGTTGATTACCTCCCACTCCCCCACCCCCGCAAGCCTTCTCTCTGAGATTCCACACCCTGTTCCATGTTTCCATGTCTCTAGATCCATTCCCTTCATCTGTTTATTTTCTTACTTAGATTCCACATATGAGTGAGATAATCTCCATTGCTTTTGAATTTCTACTTTTCTTACCAAAAAAAAGTCCAGCTGTTACTTTTGTATTCTTCACTTGTGAATCCTTGCTATCACAAAAATCAAAGTGAATGTTCTTCTACGTATGCAGTGCTAATAAATCACCCTACAAAAATACTGCCAACTTGTTTCACATCTCCATGGTTCCTTATTGTTCCTTTTGGCCTTCTGTTGTTAGTTCTATTTACAAAACAGGCATCAGCTTCTATGATCCTCTGGAAGGCATCCTCTTTTTTTTCCTTACCTTTAACATTCATTAGCATATTTGAACCCAATATCTTTATAGAAGAAGAAACTATAGCTTAGATACTGCTTTCCTCCAAATTTAAAATCCATTCTACCTGGCTGGCATGGCTCAGTGGTTGAGTGTTGACTTATGAAATCAGGACGTCACTGTTAGATTCCTTGTCGGTCTGGGTTGCAGGCTTGGTCCCTGGTAGAGGGCATGCAGAGGAATGTCAATCACTGATTCTCTCTTATCATTGGTGTTTCTATCTCTCTCTCCCTCTTCATTCCTCTCTGAATAAATAAAAATATATTTTTTTAAAAGTCACTCTAATATTGTTATTTCCAAGTTGTTGGAAATTTAAGCTGGAATTAGTGGCCCATCTTGATATTATTATTATTATCTGTTTTTATATAGATTATTTTGATTCTCACTTAAATTTGTTTCATACAGATTTTTTTTGTAACCACTAACTTAATCTATTTCATTCCTTTGATAATCTATACTCCATAAATTTTTTTTAAAAACTTATATTTTTTGCTTTGAATACATATACACTTATATGCAATTGTACAAATGCATAAATAGCATCCTGTGCCCAGCAGAAATTATCTTTATGTGTTGTACAGTCTTTTTTTCTGTGTCTACTCTTCCTTATTACTGAACAATACATTATGATCTTCCCTCCAATCAACTAATGTGATGCCAATTTATTATTACCATGTATACAAAATATTTTATGATGTGGCTGTGCTATTCACACTTTGAAAGTGTGAATAACAATTATATAAATCTAGAGGCCCGATGCATGAAATTCATGCATGGGTGCGGTCCCTAGGCCTGGCTGGCAATCGAATCGCAAGCATCTGGCATGGAAGGCAGATCCCAGTGGACCTTTGGGCCCTGAGCAACACCTGGGTCCCAGGGCCCCTGCCTAGCCCCTCCGCCTGAGTCATCTGGCCCCCACCTGGCTCCCTCATCGCCTGGGAGCCTGGCAGTAGCCCCTCCCCCCATCACCGCCTCTGGTCACCTTCTGCTGGATCATAGGCAGGGCACTCGGGCCCCACTCACACCTGCCTTGGCCTGGCGCTGGCCGCTCAGTGCTCCACCAACCTGCCGCGGTCCCACTCTTATTGGTGTGCATCGGGACTGGCAGCACCTCCACTACCACCCGTTGCCAGCACTGTGTTACCAACGCCTGCCATGTTTCACGCCGCCCCCTGGTGGTCAGCGCACATCATAGCAAGTGGTCGAACTGGTCAAGGAGACAATTTGCCTATTAGGCTTTTATTATATAGGATTATACAAAAATATTGTGGAGTTGTTACATTAAAATTCTGGTTCTCCACCAGAGGCAATATTGTTCCCCCAGAGGATATTGAGCAATATGCAGAGACATTTTTGTCAGTCATATGGAAGGTGCAGGTAGGTAGAGTCCAGGTATGCACAGGAGAGACCACACCACAGACAATGATCTGGCCCAGAATATCAATAGTGCAGAGATTGACTGAAAGAATATATGTACTTGTAATATTTATATCTGTCTTCAGATTGGTTTCCCAATGTTTTAACACTTATAGTTCTGCCAGAAAAGAAAATAGAGTACCCCTTAGCTACCTGTTTGCAAGTTCCAGCCCTGGTCAATGTGACACCTTTTAAAGTTTTCCCCAGGCTGAGAGATGTGGAAGACTTTTTTGTTGTTTACAGAACTTTTTCTAACTTTTATCAAAGATTCATATATTTGATGGTCTTGTTAATTTGAATATTATTTGTATATGCCTATTTTTCTTTCATTTTTAGCCTTTTAAATGATTTCTAATCATGATTATGGTGGGGGAGATGGAAGAATGTAAAGGTGATAGAAGGAGATAAAAGGTGATAGAAGGAGACTTGACTTGGGATGCTAAACACACAATACAATATACATCTGATGTATGACAGAATTGTATACCTGAAACCTATATAATTTTGCTAACCAATATTACCCCAATAAATTCCATGAAATTCAAAAATAAGACTTAATAAAATTATTATTTCTCAATTGACTTTGGGGGATGTTTCGGCCATAAAAATATTTCACATTTGTTTAGTTAAATAAGTCTGTCTCATTACTACTAAGTCTCCTGACTTAATTATGATGGTTTGGCCCACTCATACATATTAATGTGCAGTTTTCTATCATTTCACATGAAAAATTTGGTTACACTTAGCAGTGAGTAGGCAATCCCTCTGATTTTTTTGTGATGTGACTGAGGGAGGGGAACAACTGCATTT
>NW_005353391.1:23753-24653 GCF_000412655.1 Myotis brandtii
TGACTGGGGGTGGCATCGCAACCTCCCGATCCGCCCTGCTCTGTGCATGAGGGGGCAGCACCCCAACTCCCCAATCGGCCCTGCTCTGAGCCCGACCAGGGGCTGCACCTAGGGATTGGGCCTGCCCTCTGCCACCCGGGAGCAGGCCTAAGCCAGCAGGTCATTATCTCCCAAGGGGTCCCAGACTGCGAGAGGGCACAGGCCGGGCTGAGGGACCCCTCTCCCACCCGAGTGCACCAATTTTTGTGCACCGGGCCTCTAGTTTAAAAATAAAACTTAATAAAATTATTATTTCTCAATTGACTTTGGGGGATGGTTGGCCATAAAAATGTTTCACATTTGTTTAGTTAAATAAGTCTGTCTCATTACTACTAAGTCTCCTGACTTAATTATGATAGTTTGGCCCACTCATACGTATTAATGTGCAGTTTTCTATCATTTCACATGAAAAAGATTGGTTACACTTAACAGTGAGCAGGCAATCCCTCTGATTTTTTGTAATGTGACTGAGGGAGGAGAACAATTGCATTTCCATCCAGGTTGATATATTTCCAGCTTTTATTAAACAATTCAATGTTTCCAAATAAATCAACAAATGACAAGTGCTGGTGAGGATGTGGAGAAAAGGGACCCCTAGTACACTGCTGTTGGGAATGCAGACTGGTGCAGCCATTATGGAAACAAGTATGAAATTTACTCAAAAAATGAAATATGGAACTGTCATTTGACCCAGTGATCTCACTTCTAGAAATATATCCTAAGATACCAGAAACACCAATAAGAAAGAATGTATGCATGCCTTTGTTCAGAGCAGTGCAATTTATAATAGCTAAGGTCTGGAAAAAGTCCAAGTACCCACGGTCGATCAGTGAATAAAAAGCTGTGATGCATTTGCACCAT
>NW_005353392.1:0-617 GCF_000412655.1 Myotis brandtii
ATTCTCGAAGAATTCTGACCTGGAGCCGCGGCGAATGCCCATGTGGGCGGCAGCACAGACACAGAAACTGGGCCTCTGTCCTCGCTGCCACCCCGGGTTTGGTTCCTTGTCGAGTTTGTGAGTTTATTCTTGTAAGTGTGGATAAGCCATCCTCACGACACGTCGCAGCACCTTCCACGCATATTTGTGGTACCAAAGCAGGGAGGATGGAGGCCCATTGAGACCTCGGCTGCGGCTCTGGGCGCCCTGCGAGCTGAGAGCGTCCTGCCACCATCACAGGCGTACACACAGAGCAGTCCCCAAGAAGGACTCGCTGTGGGACCAGAGCATGTGATTAGCTCTGTGTCTTCTGCAGAGGGCCTTTCTCCATGTATATGGGCCTTTCTCCATGTACACGGGCCTTTCTCCATGTACACTCCATGTATACAGGCCTTTCTCCGTGTACAAGGGCCTTTCTCCGTGTACACGGGCCTTTCTCCGTGTATACGGGCCTTTCTCCATGTATATGGGCCTTTCTCCATGTACACGGGCCTTTTTCCATGTATGCGGGCCTTTCTCCGTGTACATGGGCCTTTCTCCGTGTACACGGGCCTTTCTCCATGTACATGGGCTGTTCT
>NW_005353393.1:0-1548 GCF_000412655.1 Myotis brandtii
AAGAAATAATGGCAGAAAACTTCCCTAACCTGGTAAACATAAAAGTCACACAAGTTCATGAGGCACAGAGGACCCCAAGCAAGAAGAACCCAAACAGGCCCATGCCTACACATCATAATTAAACTGCTGAAAATCAAAGAACAAGAGAGAATCTTAAAGGCAGCAAGAGAAAAGAAAACTGTTACTTATAAAGGAGTTCACAAAAAGCTGACACCTGATTTTTCATCAGAAACTCTATAGGCTAGAAGGGAATAGCATGAAGTACTCAAGGTAATGGAAAGCAAAGATCTAATATCGAGATTACTATATCTAGCAAGACTATCATTCAAAATAGATGGGCAAATAAAGAGCTTCCCTGACAAAAAAAAAGGCTAAAGCAGTACATCACCACCAATCCAGCAGTACAAGAAATGCTAAAGGGACTGCTGTAATGAGTAGAAGAAACAGAGAGAGAAACCTAGCCATACAGAATTAAAATGGCAATAAATAAGTACCTATCAATAATAACCCTAAATGCAAATGGATTAAATGCTCCAATCAAAAAAGCATAGGTAGGTGAATGGATACAAAAACATGACCCAACTATATGCAATCTACAAGAGATCCACATCAAAACAAAAGACACACAGAAGATGTGAAGGCATAGAAAAAAAATTTCCATGCATATGGAAAAGAAAAAAGCTGGAGTAGCAATACTGATATCCAATAAAATAGACTTTAAAAAAAAGGCCATAACAAAAGACAACAAAGGTAACTACATAATATTCAAGGGATCAATCCAACAAGAGTATATAATCCTGGTAAACATATAGGCACCCAATATAGGGCCACCTAAATATATAAGAAAATTTCTGGGGGACTTTAACAGAGAGATTGATAACAATACAGTCATATTAGGGGACTTTAACCCCAGTCTGACTTCACTGGATAGATCTTCCAGACAAAAACTTAACAACAAAACAGAAACTCTAAAGCAGGGGTCCTCAAACTTTTTAAACAGGGGGCCAGTTCACTGTCCCTCAGATCATTGGAGGGCCGGACTATAGTTTAAGAAAAAACTATGAACAAATTCCTATGCACACTGCACATATCTTATTTTGAAGTAAAAAAACAAAACGGGAACAAATACAAGCATCTTCTCAGATCACAGTGGAATGAAATTAAAAATATACTACAGTAAGAAACACCCAAAACTTTCAAACACATGGAGGCTAAATAGCATGTTATTACAGAATGAATGGGTTAACAACAAGATCAAGAAAGAAATAAAAAACTTCCTAGAAACAAATGAAAAATGACCACACAGCAAGCCAAAATCTCTGGGACACAGCATAAGCATTCCTGAGAGGGAAATGCATAGCACTCCAGGCATACCTCAAAAAAACAAGGAAAGTCAGCAATAAACTATTGAATCCTACAACTTAAAGAAATAGAAAGAGTACAACAAGAAAAGCCCAGAGTAAGTAAAAGAAAGGAAATAATAAAGATTAGAGCAAATACTAATTATACAGAAACAAACAAACAAACAAACAAAAAATACAAAAACTC
>NW_005353394.1:0-830 GCF_000412655.1 Myotis brandtii
GCTTTCTCTAATCAGAACAGAACCATCATGAGTAACAGAGCATTGGTAACATTTCTTATAAATACATTGAACAAAAGCATTTTTCTTTGACAAACATTGGAACAAGTACAATTGTTGAAATTTTCATGAGATTCACACAACCTTGAGATTAGATATTATAACCTCAGTTGTTAGAATTTACTGATCGCAGACTCTCCTTACTCTTAAGTCATTAACATTTAAGAGGACTTATTTTTCTTCTCAAGCAACCGCACACATCTAAACTTTATAAAGAATTTTGTTCTTTTGGCTCATGACCAAGCACTTTAGTCCAGAAGGCAACTTGATCTTGAAAGTGTTAAAGAGAATAAAACGGGCAGAGAAAACTTGTATGCTTAGCAGTTTTCTTGCAGAAAGCTTGCAGCGTTGAGCCTGGCATAGCCTAGATAACCACTAGACCTCTGGCGACGGGAGGAACCAAGGACCGGACCCTTAAGTCAGCAGAAGTGTTTGCAGCCAGCAGAAGGTAATAAAACCCTGCCTCCCCCTTCAGTCACCGCTGATTGCTTTTTCGGCCTCAGCCCACCTGCACCCAGGTGCCTGAAATAAAAGTTCTTTTGATACAAGATGGCCTCGTATCATAGGTGAGTGACCCCGGCCCACTGGGAACCTTTCAGATCTTATTCATCTTAAATCAGGTGGGAGGGAAGAGGGGATACTAACTAGTGCCAGTCTAGCACTTTCTCAGTTTTGGTGTCAACAAAATAGATTTCACTCGCCCTGGCTTGTAATAGTCACTGGAAATGCTTTCTTTCTGATTCCTCTTCTCAGTGGCCATGGGCAGTGTCTAG
>NW_005353395.1:0-607 GCF_000412655.1 Myotis brandtii
TCTCCAACATCCCCTGAGGTGTCCTGGATTGCAAGAGAGTGGTTCTCGGGTGATGCAACCGAAATCGAGCTCCCTCCTCTCTGGTTCTGGGATGCGTCACCCAAGAACTGCCGCTGCCAAGTCACCACAGCTCGTCAGCTCTTGTATTGAGCGTCTGCGCCCTGGTGGTCAGTGCACCTCATAGCTACTGGTTGGACAGTTGGATGGTCACTTAGCCTTTTATATATATAGATATGCATAGCCCATGGATATGGGCAATAGGGTAATGAAGACCTAGGTGTGTAGAGGTTGGGAGGAGGGGGGGAAGCAGGGGGAATGGGAGATATCTGTAATACTATCAACAATAAAAAATATATTTAAAAAAGGAAACATTAGTGATGAGAAAGAATCATTGATTGGCTCCCTCCTGCATGCCCCCTACTGGGAATTGAGCCCCAAACCCAGGCACATGCCCTGACCAGAAATTGTACTCTGACCTCCTGATTCATAGATCGATGTTCAACCACTGACCCACACCAGCCAGGTAGGAAAACACTTTTTAAAGTATATGATTATTTAACCACTAAGATTTACACCTGAAATTAATACAAAATAATATTGAATGTAA
>NW_005353396.1:0-468 GCF_000412655.1 Myotis brandtii
TGTGGCCGATGGAGGGTGAGGGTATCTGCCTGAAAAACAACAGTGAAAGGTTTTTAAAAATCGAAACCGGGCAGCGGTTCTATGTGAGAAAGCTGGCATTTTCTGTGCCAAGATTCCAGTTCTTTTCGGGTTAACGCTCGTCCCCCCCAAAGTCCTTTCCTGCGGTTCTAGATGTTTGACCTGAATTCAGAGGGACGCTGCTGCCGCACTGTCACCATTGCCTGGGGAGGAGTGATGGCAATAAAGAGAAGGACACACATTTACAATAAAAATCAGGAGGAAGGAAACTAAAAATCCAGGACACACACAGACACTTGGCATCAGTAGTTCAGAGACGCCATTCGAGCTGATGTGGCTCCGTGGTTGAGCGTTGACCTATGAACCAGGAGGTCACGGTTCGATTCCCGGTCGGGCACGTGCCTGGGTTGCGGGCTCCATCCCCAGTGTGGGGCGTGCAGGAGGCAGCCG
>NW_005353396.1:3186-5016 GCF_000412655.1 Myotis brandtii
GGAGGCCTGTTTGGTCTGGAGGACGCCCACCCTCCTCCCGTGGCCGAGCCCGGCGGCCTCCAGGCCTGGTTGTGAGGGCAGCTGGTGGGCAGCAGCCACAGGCCATGTGGTTTGGGAACTTCCTCTCATTATTGATCAGATCAGGAACTGCTGTGGGAACAAGGCTCTGAGTCATGGGCCGGCGTGGCTCAGGGTTGAGCATCGACCTAGGAGCCAGGAGGTCACAGTTCGATTTCTGGTCAGGGCACACGCCTGGGCTGCGGGCTCGGTCCCCAGTGAGGGGCGTGCAGGAGGCAGCTGATCCATGATTCTCTCTCATCATGGATGTTTCTCTCTCTCTCTCTCTCTCTCTCTCTCCCTTCCTCTCTGAAATCAATAAACACATATTTAAAAAGAAAAGTGAAGTTCCTCTCTTTATAGCTTTGTTCTGATAATAATGTTGGAGGACGATGCATTTTTAAAAGCTCATTTACAACTTGTCCGCACATGAAGGCAGTTGGTTGAAGGGAAGTGTTTTCTCTTTGCAGAGCAATTGATTTTTTTTTTTCCCCAGAAAGGATGCTGGGAGGGTCTTGTAGGCGGCCGCGGAAGCCAGGAATTTGGAGAAGCTGTCCCCATACCCACCTGCATGTTGAGATGCGCTGCGTTTCGGACGTGATGCTGTGGAAATGCCCGAGGGACTTCGGGGTTTTGAAACGTGGTTGTAGCCAGGGCCTGACTCACAGCCTCCGGGGTGTTTGGGGCGTCGGCAGGGCCGCTGTGGCCATGGTTTCTGTAACGCGGTCTCCTCACCCTGAAGGCCTGGGGCCACGCCATCACAGATTTAAATTCCTCTCTAAAACTGGGCCATGGATTTGGAAGCCGACAGTTGAATTTCAAAATATCCAAATGGGTTCCCCTGCTCCACCCCCCCGGGGGACAGGTTTGGCCTCTTCACCTGCGTGTCTGTCTCCGATGGCAGCCTCCGCCCAGCCCAGGAGCCAGGGGCCCGGGGAGACCCATGGGGTGGCCGAATCGATCATTCAACTCTAACAGGCCTTTCAATGTCAGACATTAAAATAAAGTGAAATTAGCTCGCACTTTGCAGTGTTGGCTGTTTGGGACGGTTCCTCAAGGGCATTTCAAGGTGACCCATGAGCAGGGAATCTGGCTCTCGCACGCGCTCCGTTGCCATGGACACATTCCTTGCGTGTTTCTCCCTGGCACACAGCACCCCGTGACAGTCCGTTTTCCAACCGTCCAGTCGGGCCTCACGTGAGACGTCACTGAGGGAGCAGCCAGAGCCGGGCAAGGAGAAGCAGCGTGCGAGCTGGTGCGAGAGGCCTCCCGCCTAGCGCTCCGTGGCTGGGGGCACCAGCACTTGGCAGAGCCGCTAGGGAAGGAGGCGCGGGTCAGAGGGAAGGCGCTGGGGCCCGACGTCCCGTGGAGGCTTGGGGTTCCCGTGGGGCGTGCCGATGGGAGAGCCCGGCAGGGACTGGAGGTGCGACTCGTGGAGGAGAGGTCGGGGAGAGATGGAGGAGGAGCCGTCGTCATGGTGACGGTGTAGCCTTGGGAAGGGATGGAATAGCTCAGAGGCGAGGGCAGAGTCCTGGAGCGACAGGCGGTCACAGGGACGGGGAGGAAGGGGTTCCAGCGATGGAGGCCCTGGAAGGAGAGCATGCCGTGTTTTGCCTCCAGGGCTAACATCCCTGCATGGACCGCCCTGGGCAGAGAGGACGCCCTTCAGTACAGGGAGGGCTAGACTCGAAGTCAACGCTCAGGGTGCCTGCAGGAGACTGTGGGGCCGCTGTTCAGAGTACGCCGGATGCAGAGTACGCCGGATGTTCAAGG